>NC_135783.1:317936821-318236821 GCF_051106095.1 Pogona vitticeps | reverse complement strand
CCTTTAGCTGCCCTGCAGTAAATTCTGGTACACCCAACTGAACAACTGGAATGTGTAAGAGCCCACAAAAGTCTAAGCTGAGTCCAACTCGTGTGAGTGTGCAGTGTGGATGCATCTTCAGAGCCCTGAAAGTTTGGCCCTTAAAATACACCACAGGTCATTCTGCTGCATGAAACAGCCTTTGAATCCCTCAGTGTTGGGTCCACTGGTTCTTACCTCAGCAACAGACTTCCACGCCCCCTACCTCCACCAGGGCCTGTGATGGTCAGCAGTCTACCTTGAGCGGGTCTGGAGGAAAGCACACACACACACACACAAACCATCGACGTTAAAGAGCTAGAAAGGTGTGGAAACGGCCAGAAACACGCCCTCGGTCCGCCGCAAAGGGCGGGCGCCGGAGACCTCGTGGCCAGAGCGCAGCCGCCCTTCCCGCCTCAAGCGGGCGTCTCTAACGGACTCCTCAGGAGGCCTTTTTTGCGGGCGGGATTCCCTCTCTCCTTCTTAGGCGAACCTCGGCCCGCCCTAAACCCCTTTCCCGCCGGAGGAACCAGACCGACTGATCGTAACCTCCACCCACATCCAGATCCTGCGCTGAGCAGATCCGGCGTTCGTACAAAATGCGGTCCACCGACATCCCCCTCCAGGAGGAAGTGAGAACCCCCCCCTTCCCCGCCTCAGGAAAGAAAGCGCGGGCAAGAAGAAAAGGGTAACGGATCCCCCTCAAGGCGCGAGCCTGCCCGCCTGCTCCGCACCCCAGCCCGGCTCGCCATTCACCCCCTTTCGCCAGCCTTACCGAACATCGTTGGGATCCCGCCCCGTGAGTTTTCGGATATTTTCATCGACGTGCTTGAGGCTCTCCTTGGCCTTCTCGAGCTGCTCTTGCAGAGCCCGCACGGCCACCGCCATCTCACTTCACACAACTGCGGCCTACCAAGCCCGGGCCCAGCAGCCACCACGGCGGCGCTCAACGAAGGCGAGGATTAAATTGGCCCACCCACACGTAACGTGGCTTTTTCAGGCACTCCGCCAATCGCAACACACGTCTCGGAGAGACAACGGACACTTTCTCTAGCGTCTAGCGAGTCGCTACCCACGCAGATTAACTGACGCGAGTTTGCTCCAATCATCCGTCTCTTCTTTAGCCAATCAAGAGCCAATATCCCTGAAGTTCTGCGGATTGCAGCCACTCGCCAGTCGCCTTCCATTGCGTTTCATACGAATCATTAAACGCCAGGATAGAATGACATATTTAAGAGCCAATCAAATTGCACATTTGTCCAATAACTCAATCAGGAAGCCTCTTCAGCGTATGGGTGCCCTGCTCATTTTCGCGCGCTCCTCGGATTCTAAGATGCCTTGAAGTGCACGGGGCGGTGCCAAGTCCAATTCTAAGGGTTTTTTGTAGCGGCCCTTTTATGCTCTCTTACGTTATATGAGTAAACTCTACTATCCTCTGTGACACTTACTTTTCAATTAGCGACCGTAGGACGAGAGTGCAAAAACTGCAACTTGAATTTAACAGCTTAAACTGGAATTGAACGATTAAGTCGCCTAGAGTAGTCGCAATGACCAGATAGGCGGGGTAATAAATAAATAAATAAATAAATAAATAAATAAATAAATAAGTGTATCCCCAGCAATTTCTGTCCTTTTTTTGCTGTAGTCACACTCTGTTATTTCAACAAGAAACATAAAACAAAAAGCAAAAACACTTTATCGCACTTTAACTGCTATGTTTTAATAAGCTTTTATGAAACATTGCCCACTTCTTCAGGCATATGAGTTAGAATACTGTACAGGGACACCACCTTTCCCCCAGTACGCTCAAAGTGTCACACGTGGTCATTTTGTCCTCCCAATGACCTTGTGAGGCAGGGTGAAAGTGCGACTGACCCAATGTTACTAAGTTTTATGGCCTACTATGTGTGTGAAATCAGATCTCCTGAGTCCAGCACTGAACTGATACACAAAACTGATTCTGGCTTTACTTTTTAACATTCTTTCTTTTTATAATTGTGGCTGACCATACTGCAGACTGCTAGTACAGTTATAATACAGCGATACATAATAGTGTGTGCTGTCAAGTCACTTCTGGCTGATGCCAATTTTTCCCCCCAGGGTTTTCCAGATAGACAGTACTCAGATGGTTTTCCATTCCCTTCTTCTGGGGGTGTTGCCCAAGGCCACACAGGCTGGCTCTTCTCCCAGGAGGCACAGTGGGGAATTGAACTTCCAAATCTTTGGCACCACAGCCAGCTACACTTAAACCACTGAACTATCCAGCCAGCCATAGCACTATACTCACAGTAATATTGCTGTGAGAATTTTAATAGGCTAATACTGTACACTAGCAAATGAGCAAGGCAAAAATGACAAGAACTGTGACAGCCATTCCTATGTAAACACCATCACTACTACTACTGTTTTGTCAGATAAATTCTGATTTATGGCAATTCTCCCATGGTTTTCTGGTTATAAAGTACCGTACCTCATTCTGGTGGCATTCTGAGACCAGGCAGCTTGCCAAAGTCCTCAGAGATGGCAGGGCATGTTGGCTATCATTTACTGCTGACTTGCCTCACAAGGTTCTTGCAAGAACAATAAGCCATATCTTGTGCTCTTTTTGCTCTTGTTTCTTCCATCAGATATTGTCCCAGGGTACACAGTGGGGATCTGAGTGTCTGGCTCAGCAACCAGGTGCTCCAATTCACTGACCTATATCAGTTCCACTAGTCTATACCAGCTAGTTCCTACATATTCCATAACAATTGGACATCTACCTTATTAGCCATGACAACCCCCCCCCCTGTAATTGCTCAATCACTAGCAATCTATACAGCAACTTAATTCAAACTTCAACTTTTTTGTCCTCTTTCCAGAGCACTGTGAGAAAATGTTTAATGTTGAGCTGGATTTCACTGCAGCAACTCTTAAGTGTCTGATACAGTGCTGCAGTTTGCTACCAGCTGTGATCTTATTCTGACATGTGGGCATGCACATTTCACTGGGAGTCTGCTTGTCCATTCTTTATTTACATTTGTATCTCATACCTTCTAAGCATGGCCTCATATGTTTATTTTTATTTAAGCCTTCCTCAGGTCGAACAGAGTACAACACACAAACATACCGTAATCAAAATCATAATGCTAGGTAGGTGGAATACCAGTGGGGTCTGCCCATAGTTGCTTTCCTCTGCCCATAGTTGCTTCCAAACTGCACAACATTCCTGAATCAGTCCATTTGGGTCACTTGTCCAAAGAGAGTGCACATCCTTAAATATTCCTGAGGCTATCATTTTATTTAACAGTAAAGCTAATGGACTCAGCTGGACTTAATTAAGCAACAGGATCAAGTTGTATGAGACAAATTACTCCAAAATGCATCCAAAACTAACCAGGGACTTGATTCAATCTAAGACATGCAGCTTAGCCTTATACACCTAACTTGGAAGTCAGCTGAAACGAGCAGGATCCTGATTTAGTCATAGGTTCAGCAGTCATATATCCTCATTTACTGAAGACAGCAATGTCTTTGAAAGGCTGCCAAAAGGCAGTCTCCCTTTTAAGGTGTCCTCTATCCACATGATTTATTGGGATCCTCCCCAAATCACTTTCATGTGGATTCATGAGGATCTACATCTCAGATCCATGTTTGCAGCACCAGAATGTAGCAAAGGAACAATAACTTACGTGATTTAGTCTGTGGGCATACATGGGATCTATGATCTGATGGTGGTTTTGGGGAGGTTTCCATGTAAAAATCATATGAAATCATGACAATTTGCACCTCAGATCCATGTACTGTGACAATGCCTTGCTAGAAAGGATCGTGCTTTTTAGGGTTTAGTCTGTGTGGACACAAATGGGATCTATGATTTAGTGGTGGTTCGAGGAGGATCTAATTTAAAAAATCATATTAAATCATAGGTATTTGTTTTTATTTCATGAATCCAACTGTTACTTTCTTCCCATTCGGACTGCTGGCTCTGCAGATCTACCCCTAAGTGAGAAAGTTTATATGACAACACGATGTTAAATTCTGCACCGAGCACAAGTAAATTAGCAGATGCAATTGTATACAAATAATTGCTGTTTTGTTATATGTTTTTTAGAGATGCAGATCCTCTTAATAGCCCAGCAGATAGTCACTGCACTTAAAAGTAAGCGATTCAAAGAAAATTAATGGGGCTTAGGTTAGTTAGGAGTAACTCGCATTGATTTCAGTGGCAATTATTCTCTCTCTCTCTCTCATTCAGTAACTGCAGATTCCCACCCTGTACCTTCCTCCAAAATCAGCGCGCAAAAGTCTGCCCGGAAGTCTTCCTTCTGCCTCCCCCCCCCCCCCGCCATTTCCCCGCCTCTTTTGCGGCACTGGAGAGAGAATCCAGGCGGCAACTTCCAGCCCCGAAGCCCTGCTGCCGTGGCCTTAAGGAGGCTCTTGGGCTGGCCTTGGCCGGACGAAGAGCGCGAGGGCCTGGAGGCCCCCACCGAGCTGGGAGCAGCCCGGCATGAACAAGTCGGAGATGGCGGACGAAGCCCTGTTCCTGTTACTGCACAACGAGATAGTCTCCGGGCTGTACCGCGCCGCGGAGCAAGGCGACGGGGTGTGTATGTGTGCCTGTGTGTTTGTGTGTGTGTGGGGAGGGCTGTCGCTTTCCCGGGAGGGAGGTGGAGCATAGGCTGGGGCCTGAGCTTCCGCCACGGCCTGCTGCCTTGGGAGGGGGGCGGTGGCGGAGGGCACGGAGGGCGCCTCTGGTTTCGGTGCGCCCCGAAGGTTGCCCTGTCGCCTGCTCTGGCTTTGGCGGCTCTCCAGGTTGGCCAGAGGGCATTTCCATTCTCTAGGCTGGGGGATCATTTTGGGCAAAGCCCGTAATGGCCGGATTGCTCCCCCTGCCCCCTTGTGACAGCAGGGATGGCCCACCTGGGTAAACAACTGATTGTATGGTAAAAGGCACTTGAAGTGGTCGGGTATCAGTTCCCTTAATTTTTCTGCCCTACTCGTTCTGATCCAGTTTTTCAGTTCCAACGGAAAGGGTTTCAAAGTATGTGAGCTGTTAAAGGAGCGGTTTACCCTTGCCAGCAGTGGTGGTCCCTGGGAGTTTCCATGACAGAATGGAGATTCGAACCCAGGTCTCCAGAGTCCTGGTCTAGCACTCTTATTTGCTATACCACACTGGCTCTCATATGTTCCATTAGGACCCCTATTGTATTTTTAGGGAGCTACAACATATTGGGGTTTTAAAAGTCTAAACATCATAGGCATCCTTCAGTCTCGAGAGACTATGGTAACATGCTCTGAATTGAGGAGTGTCCTCTCCAGAGCATGAAGCCCGGGTAAGGTAATATGGAGGATAGGCTGTTACCCAAGCAGCAGATCCCCCCTCTCCACATTGCTGAAATGGTCCAATGGAAAGGCAAGAGCCAATACAACTGGTTCCAGTGATGTCGCAGGAGTTGGCAGAACGACACATGCTGCCTTCGGGACTCCAGCTCCGGATTTTGCCTCGAGGTTAACTCCTGAAGCCTTTTCCATAAGTGGATATAGCCACAAGGCAGTGGAGGTTTGAAATTGGAGTTTTCCTTCTCCTAGATGGGCTGCCTTCCATGGCTGACGAGCCCCACCTACCCGGCAAAAGTCTAAACAGGCTTTTGTTTTGTTATATCAAGAGAAGACGAGATTCATTGCAAAATACAATCATGCACAGAAAAGTAGAAGGTGCCAAGAAAAAGAGCAGACCCCACAGGGTATGGATTGATTCAGTAAAGGAAGCCATGGCCTCGGGTTTTTACAGTTGGAGCAGGGCTGTTGATGATAGGATTTTTGGAGGTTATTGATTTATGGGTTCACCATAATGGGTTGGAAGTCGTTTAACAGCATTATTTGAGTTTATCTTATGTTATTTATATGCTGCCTTTTTCCATATGGGACACAAAGCAGCTTACAGTCAACTAAAAGTCACACAATTGCCATTAAAAACACTATAAGGAACACACTAAAAACAATTAAACAAAGAGCAATACTTAAAAAAAACATTGAAAATAAAATTTAAAAACATTTTAAAAAAAGAGGTAGAGCAGAAGTGCTAAATAGCTAAGTGGTTTAGATATAATACCTGACTCCTAAGCCAAAGGTTAGGAGTTCGATTCCCAGCTGTACTTCCCTGACAGGGGCTGGACTCAATGATCCTTAGAGCCCCTTCCAGCTTTGCAGTTCTATGATGATGATCAAAACCTGCCTGAAAATCATGTAGCATATGAAAGACGAAGAGATTTACCATGATGCAAGCTTTTGTGGATTATATGCCTGATGAAGTGGTCTTCAGTCCACAAAACCATATACAGTACTGGAATGTTGTTATATATTTCAAGGGTCAAATAATTATATTGCTTTTGCCAACATGGCTAGCCTTATGTAGAAAGGAAACTTGTACATATTTCCAACTATTCTCTCAAATGCATTGCTATGTGTTAATTGCAGTATAAAGCTGATGAACTGAAGGAGAAACGTGAAAGAACACTTTAAAATACATTGAAAACAATTGGTAATATGTATATTTCTGTTGTGTTTTTAGACAACATGCTTGGTAAATGATTTTTATTTTTGTACCTTACAGGAAAATGGACGATGCATCACAAAACTGGAAAACATGGGATTTAGAGTAGGACAGGGATTAATAGAAAGGTGAGTGAAACAGCTTCTCTCCTGATCCCTGCCTCTGGAGTAGCAAATGTTCTAGCAGATTTCCAAATGGCTCCCTAGGAACAGCATGATTGAGTTTACCCCACCTGAGAGTTTATGATTAAAAATCCTTTGTCATTAAAAATCCTATGTTTAATTGTGAATATTAAAATAGGTGTGAAAAGGTGGGAAACAATTATTTTCAAGTTGTATTTTTAGCTTTGCAGATATTTTGCTTATTTCATAGTATACAACAAACAACAAGGCTTACTAATTTTAATGAGTCTCCTATGGCAGTGATTCCCAACTGTGGATTACCCAGGTGTTCCTTGGACTGCAACTCCCAGAAGCCTTCACCACTTGCTGTTCTGGTTGGGGTTTCTGGAGGTTGTAGTCTATGAACACCTGGGTTATCTAAAGTTGGGGATCACTGTCCTGTGGTAAATATAGGGTTTACCTCATAGCATTTCTTAGTAAAGAATATAGTTTAAAAAATTAAAACACCTTAAAAGTAATGTAAAGATGATGCACACAGTTACTTAATGTGGCTGTTTCCACAGAGAGGGCTCCTACCACTACCAGACATTAACAGCGACACAAACAAAAAGTATTGTGGCACCTTTAAGACTAACCAGTTTATTTCAGTATTAGCTTTCTTATGTTACAATTCACTTCTTTGGATACAAGGATTTGTTTTTGGTTTGATTTTATTGTTGCTGAAAGACTAGCATGGATTCCTCTCTGAAAACCGTAATTAAGATGTTATTCAGCTATGCCATTTCTCTGCTTAACAGATTTTCCTTACTAAGAAAAATAATGGAAGAAGGGATGGAAAAACTTGGGAAGTTACAAAACGCGCAGTGACTAAACATAATTTTTTTTTCTAGAAATACCTTCTATAGCCGTGATTCCCAACCTGGGGGAATGTGAAAAAAAAAAAGAATAATGGCGGAAAACATATACATTGGAAATAACAACAACCTTATTAATTAATTGCAAATATTTTGCTAATTTGAAGGGTGTACTTTATGGAAATAGGCTGCCAAGAGGTACGCAAGGTAAAAAGGTTGGGAACTACTGCTCTACAGGAAACTTTTCTGCATGTGATTTGTTACCTAAAAGCATTACTGATATTCCGTAAATAAAATGCTGCTGCTACTTTGATTTATTAATTCTATTCTATTTATTTATTTATTTAGATTCACCAAAGATACTGCCAGGTTCAAGGATGAATTAGATATAATGAAGTTTATCTGCAAAGATTTTTGGACAACTGCATTCAAAAAACAAATTGATAATCTCAGGACCAATCATCAGGTATTAATATTGTAAGAATATTGGATATTCAGAGCAATCAGCTGTTTTGCATATCAGTCATGAATAGGCACAGGATAAAGCTGCAATCACATATATTTTATTGAACTTCAAGGATAAATATATCAAGTCAATGAATCTTAATTCATTCCCAAACTGAAATGATTGGGACTCTGATTTGGCAAGTTCTTTCATCAGGTGCAAGTAAACCACCGTTAGCAATTTGAATTCCCCGCCTTTTTGCCTGCCTTTTTTCTGGTTGTAACTGGAAGCTCTGGTTGCAAGTTGAAGCAAAATTTTGTGGCTGGAGCTGGTCGTAACTCGAAATGGTTGTAAGTCGAGGAACCACTGTACTTTAGCTCAGATGCAGAATTCAGTGTCATATCTTCTTTCTTTATTCATATCAGAGCAGTGGAGAATTTAAAATTGTGGATATATATGAAATACAGCTCCTTCATGGATTGCTGCCTTGTCGTGGCGAAGGGGCTTGAGTAACTCAGAGAAGCTATGGGCTATGCCGTGCAGGGACACCCAAGACGGACAGGACATAGTGGAGAGTTCCGACTAAACGCAATCCACCTGGAGTAGGAAATGGCAAGCCACTCCAGTATCTTTGCCAAGAATGCCCCATGATCAGAAACAAAAGGCTAAAAGATATGACGCTGGAAGATGGGCCCCTCAGGTCGGAAGGCGTCCAACATGCTACTGAGGAAGAGTGGAGGACAAGTACAAGTAGCTCCAGAGCTAATGAAGTGGTTGGGCCAAAGCCGAAAGGACGCTCAGCTGTGGACGTGCCTGGAAGTGAAAGGAAAATCCAATGCTGCAAAGAAGAATACTGCATAGGAACCTGGAATGTAAGATCTATGAACGTTGGGAAGCTGGAGGTGGTCAAACAGGAGATGGCAAGAATAAACATCGACATCCTGGGCATCAGTGAACTAAAATGGACAGGAATGGGCGAATTCAGCTCAGATGATTATCATATCTACTATTGTGGGCAAGAATCCCGTAGAAGGAATGGAGTAGCCCTCATAGTCAACAAAAGAGTGGGAAAAGCTGTAATGGGATACAATCTCAAAAATGATAGAATGATGTCAATACGAATCCAAGGCAGACCATTCAACATCACAATAATCCAAGTTTATGCACCAACCAGCATTGCTGAGGAGACTGAAATTGAACAATTCTATGAAGATTTACAACACCTTCTAGAACTGACACCAAAGAAAGATGTTCTTCTCATTCTAGGGGACTGGAATGCTAAAGTAGGGAGTCAAGAGATAAAAGGAACAACAGGGAAGTTTGGCCTTGGAGTTCAGAATGAAGCAGGACAAAGGCTAATAGAGTTTTGTCAAGAGAACAAGCTGGTCATCACAAACACTCTTTTCCAACAACACAAGAGGCGACTCTATACATGGAAATCACCAGATGGGCAATATCGAAATCAGATTGATTATATTCTGTGCAGCCAAAGATGGAGAAGCTCTATACAGTCAGCAAAAACAAGACCTGGAGCTGACTGCGGTTCTGATCATCAGCTTCTCATAGCAAAATTCAAGCTTAGACTGAAGAGATTAGGAAAAACCACTGAGCCACTCAGGTATAATCTAAACCAAATCCCTTATGAATACACAGTGGAAGTAAAGAACAGATTTAAGGAACTCGATTTGGTGGACAGAGTGCCTGAAGAACTTTGGATAGAGGCTCGTAACATTGTCCAGGAGGCAGCAACGAAAACCATCCCAAAGAAAAGGAAATGCAAGAAAGCAAAGTGGCTGTCCAACAAGGCCTTAGAAATAGCAGAGAGGAGAAGGGAAGCAAAATGCAAGGGAGATAGGGAAAGCTACAGAAATTTGAATGCAGACTTCCAAAGAATAGCAAGGAGAGACAAGAGGGCCTTCTTAAATGAACAATGCAAAGAAATAGAGGAAGATAACAGAAAAGGAAAGACCAGAGATCTGTTCAGGAAAATTGGACATATTAGAGGAACATTTTGCGCAAAGATGAACATGATAAAAGACAAAAATGGGAAGGACCTAACAGAAGCAGAAGACGTCAAGACGAGGTGGCAAGAATACACAGAGGAATTATATCAGAAAGATTTGGATATCCCGGACAACCCAGACAATGTAGTTGCTGACCTTGAGCCAGACATCCTGGAGAGTGAAGTCAAGTGGGCCTTAGAAAGCCTGGCTAACAACAAGGCCAGTGGAGGTGATGGCATTCCAGCTGAACTATTTAAAATCTTGAAAGATGATGCTGTTAAGGTGCTACATTCAATATGCCAGCAAGTTTGGAAAACTCAACAGTGGCCAGAGGATTGGAAAAGATCAGTCTACATCCCAATCCCAAAGAAAGGCAGTGCCAAAGAATGCTCCAACTACCGTACAATTGCACTCATTTCGCACGCTAGCAAGGTTATGCTCAAAATCCTACAAGGTAGGCTTCAGCAGTATGTGGACCGAGAACTCCCAGAAGTACAAGCTGGATTCCGAAGAGGCAGAGGAACTCGAGACCAAATTGCTAACTTGCGCTGGATTATGGAGAAAACCAGAGAGTTCCAGAAAAATATTTACTTCTGCTTCATTGACTATGCGAAAGCCTTTGACTGTGTGGACCACAGCAAACTATGGCAAGTTCTTAAAGAAATGGGAGTGCCTGACCACCTTATCTGTCTCCTAAGAAACCTATATGTGGGACAGGAGGCAACAGTTAGAACTGGTCATGGAACAACTGAGTGGTTCAAAATTGGGAAAGGAGTACGGCAAGGCTGTATATTGTCCCCCAGCTTATTTAACTTATATGCGGAATACATCATGCGGAAGGCTGGACTGGAAGAAACCCAAGCCGGAATTAAGATTGCCGGAAGAAATATCAACAACCTCCGATATGCAGATGATACCACTCTGATGGCAGAAAGTGAGGAGGAATTAAAGAACCTTGTAATGAGAGTGAAAGAGGAGAGTGCAAAAAACGGTCTGAAACTCAACATCAAAAAAACTAAGATCATGGCCACTGGTCCCATCACCTCCTGGGAAATAGAAGGGGAAGATATGGAGGCAGTGTCAAATTTTATCTTCCTGGGCTCCATGATCACTGCAGATGGAGACAGCAGCCCTGAAATTAAAAGGCGACTTCTTCTTGGGAGGAAAGCGATGACAAATCTTGACAGCATCTTGAAAAGCAGAGACATCACCTTGCCAACAAAAGTCCGAATAGTCAAAGCTATGGTTTTTCCTGTCGTGATGTATGGAAGTGAGAGCTGGACCATAAAGAAAGCAGACCGCCGAAGAATTGATGCCTTCGAATTGTGGTGCTGGAGGAGGCTCTTGAGAATCCCCTGGACTGCAAGGAGAACAAACCTATCAGTTCTAAAGGAAATCAACCCTGAATGCTCACTTGAAGGACAGATCCTGAAGCTGAGGCTCCAGTACTTTGGCCATCTCATGAGAAGAAAAGAGTCCTTGGAAAAAACCTTGATGTTAGGAAGGTGTGATGGCAAGAGGAGAAGGGGACGACCGAGGATGAGATGGCTGGACAGTGTCTGCGAAGCAACCAACATGAACCTGACCCAACTCCGGGAGGCAGTAGAAGACAGGAGGGCCTGGCGTGCTCTGGTCCATGGGGTCACGAAGAGTCGGACACGACTAAACGACTAAACACACACACACACACACACACATGAAATACAGTCAAAATCTAAAAAAAAAAAAATTAACATTTTAAGCTCAGCTATTTTTGACCAGAAGCAGGCTACTCCAATAGCATCTTGACTATTAGATTTTTTTTTTGCATTTGTGGTATACAAAAATGCAATAAATGTTGCAAAGATTGAATTCCTCAGATTGAAATGTCCTCTGTTAAAGCAGAATGATGGATACGTCTGGACTTGTGATTGTATATAAGAATCGTAGGGATGCACAGGTGGATTCCTAATGGGAGATTACAGAGATTCCAGTTTTAAGCAGTAGGAACTATATCTGATGGGAGAAATAAAATGTAATAGCATTTGTTTGAAAACGTTTGGTGTACAGAGGCTAGTTTGCATGCATTATAGTTCTTGGCTAGGTTGTGAGCTTAACACATTATTCTTGTATGAACAGCCTGGAAAAAGGCAAATTATTACATCCCAGGCTGTTCATACAAGGGGATTTCAGACAAAACCCCATTAATATCTGTTTCTGCAGGGCATCTATGTACTTCAGGATAACAAATTCCGTCTCCTCACTCAAATGTCTGCTGGAAAACAATATTTGGAACATGCCCCTAAGGTGTGTATTGTATGCAACTCGTAAGTTTCAAATTCTCATTTGAATTATAATGCATTTCCTAAATTATTTGTGCCTTACACAACACTTATGAATTTCTATGCATATAATTTCTTTTCCTGGTGCAAAGATTTGTCATGAAGATTAATAAAAAAAACATGTATTTTACATGGGTGTCCTATCAATCCATGTTTGTGTGCATTAGAATGTTACAAACAGATTCTCTCATCCCTCATCCCAAATGGAAGTGTATTTAATCTGTTCTGGAAAGTGACACATTCCCTCTAGTTCATGGCTTGCGTAATCCTGTTTTGTTGTGGGAGTCCTTGTCAACTGTCATGGCAGGGAGCACCTCTCACCAGTTATGACTGGTGTACCAGTTTCACATCATCCTATGCTGACGAGTATATGGTTTGGTAGTGTCCATATTAAACTGAAATGGATTTTTGTGGAAGAATATCAACAGAGTAATCTAATCCTCTGCTCACCAGTATATTATAAGGGCTATAGTAGTTGGAGAACTCTGTCCATTGAGATAGTGGTCCATAAGTAGAGGTAGTCTGCTTCCAGAAGTTGAGGTTTGGCAGGATTCCCGCTGATCCTGTGCCATCAGAATTTGGGAGGAAAGGAATAAAGTAGTCTAGGGCAAACTGGGGGAGAGGGAGCCACAGAATTCAAGCATGTCTATCGGAGAAACTCTGGTGCTACAGTGCCTTTCATTTCCAATGGGGACCCCTCCATCCCTAGGTTGTTACGGTCAGAAAAAGAGCTTCCATCTTTAAACCTTTTGCCCTGCTACTATGACTCCTGCAAACTTTGGAACTTAGTTCTTCTAAGTTTCTTCTACCTGTTTTGGGTTGGGCAAAATGTGGTCCTCCAGATGTTGCTGAACTGGAACTCCAAGCCGTTGCAGTCAGACAACACCTGGAAGGCTGCACTATTATCACCTCTTGAAGATTGTGAATGACTTCCCCAAAATAACCTGCAAAACTTTTGAGAACATGATGTGACAATGAGTTCATTTTGTTCGATTGTTCTGATTTTATTTTTCCCAGTATTTGGCATTTACATGTGGATTAATCAGAGGTGCTTTATCAAACTTGGGGATAAAAAGTATTGTGACAGCAGAGGTTTCAACAATGCCTGCATGTAAGTATCTTATTTTATTACCACAAAACGTACAATCTCTTCCACTTGATCAACTAGTTGTTCAGTAGTTGTTGAATGAAATGATAAAACAGCTGGTTTTAAAATACTACTTGTTTAGGAACATGGAAATAGTTGTGCAAAACAAGGTTAAAGAGTTCAGTAGAGAAGAATATGTCAAATGATAATAGACTTAATTTCTATTCAGATGTAATTACAATTTAGATTCACATATCTTGCCTAAGATAGTTGTCCTACTTAATTGCTTTGATTTACCCTCTGTCGCCCACCCAATACCAAAGAAAGTGGTGTTCAGGTGAGAGAAAGAGGGAGTGGCTGATGAGACTCTCAGGTAGGGCTACCTTCATGGATAATGTTGTCAATAGATTTTTTTCAATACAAATCCCAGAACACTGCAGTTAAGCTTGTGTTAATTTAGTTTAGAATTAAGATGTGGCTCTGCAGATTTCAATGCTGGTTAGTAATCCTGTGTACTTGAATTGTACATATCTGCATGATGCCATACTTTAAAAGCTGTTAACATTTTTATATGAAAGGTTACCCCCAAATTTAAGTGCAAGCAACAGGACTGGCAGGCAACCTGGGTGCATCTGCCCAACTTGCCTGCCTATTTCTACCCATGGCAGTCCTTCTGGCTCCCTGCAAATGCTGCACAAAGGAGGTTGCAGAGATGGGTAAGTTATGCAGCAGGGGCAAGTTAGTTACATGTGCCTTCCATTTGCAGAAAGCAAGTCCTGTGGTCAGTCCTGAAGAGACAATGGAGAACATCACCTTAAATTTAGTGGAACTAACTTAACATATAGGATTTTAGTCTGAATCTTAAAAAAAGGGACATGCAAAATGCGTAACTATTGAACAGAGGTAGAACTGTAGGCTGCAGTCCTGTGCTTGCTGAATTGAATTATGTTCAGTTGAACTGAATGAGTAATTTTTTTAGTAGATGGGTCTAGGATTTATATTTTAAAAAATCAGTCTAAACTCTTATTCATGGAAGTTGGATAGACAAATACTGTATGATCAATTTCAGTTGGGTGTAGTTGGTTGGACAGTACTGTGTAAATTCTTGAGCTAGTAGCCAGTTTTTGAAATACAGTAGAGCCCACTTATCCACAGAATGAGTGTCCACTGATTCATTTATCCAGTCTGAAAATGAACATTAAAAAAAAAATCCAGAAAAAACCCAACTTTCACATGTATTACCAAATGCAGCCACAAGAGGGAGCCAGAGACCATGCTATGAATACAGTACTTGTTAATGAAAAACACACAGCATGGTCTCTGGCATCTTGTAGTGTCCAATTCTGGTAATCCATGTAATGTTTTTTCTGGGTTTTTTCCTTTTACAGTGGTGCCTCGCTTGACGTTAATTTGTTCCAGCAAAATCGGCGTCAAACGAAAAAACCCCATTGAAACACATTGAAAACCCTTCAATGCGTTCCAATTGGCTGAACACCTGCTCGTCCAGCGAAGATCCTCCATACGGCGGCCATTTTCTGGTGCATGTTAAGCGAAAAATCAGTCCTAAAAACAGAGGAAGGCCATTTTCTTCAGCTGGTGGCCATTTTGAAACCCGACAATCAGCTGTTTGCTGATAGTTGTAAAGTGAAAATTGGTTCCCCTAACAGGGAACTGATCATTGTGAAATGAAAAAAACCCAATTTAAACCATCGTTTTGCGATCGCAAAACTTCAACGTTAAGCGGATTTGTCGTAGAGCGGGGTAATTGTCCAGCGGGGCACGACTGTACAATGATACAGTGTTCCCCATTATCTGTGTTTTTCAGTATTCACAGAAACAGTCCCCAGCAGATACGGGGCCCTGCTATAGTTGATCAGTTAATTGTTCATAGTTCATAAGCTGGTTGTTCTATAACGTCTTCTTTTCTTCATGGCAGGCAAATTTCAGGTGATGATACAGAAGATATAGACATATGTAGAATCTACTTCCCGCCCTATAAAATGGCAAAATAAACTGTATATTTTATTTATAATTGTTACATGCATCTGTCCTGTGTTGTATATAATATTGGTTTGGCTAAACTAAACAGTCTTAACTCTAATTTTTGGATATTATCAATGGTCATATCGACTCTAATATTCAGATAGGATTAATACTTATTTTCATAAATTGTCTTGTACAAGTGTGTACAAATGTGTTTTCAAGATGTATTTTGTAAGTTTGTAAATATGGAACAGAAACCTTGATTAAATGCCAAATTCTAACTGCTGTCCATTTAAGATAATATTTTGACCTAGTAGCGTAGAAGTTGTTTAAGGCTCATATCCAGAAGTAGGTTTGGCAAGATCATAACATATAGTGAAATTTGCAGATAAGGCTGGAGTTTTATCAAACACTGGTCAGAATCCTATTGGAATTTAACTCCAGAATAAGCCAAACCACATTGTCACAGTGGTTAATTTCATCTGATAAACAAGATGCTGGTCATGTGCCTGGCATGTAACCAGGCACATGACTGGCATCTTGTTAATTAGCTGCAATTAACTGTTGAGGATAACTCACGTTCATGTACTCTGGAGTAAAATCCTACTTGTGTTCAGCCCAATGCAGATAAACCACAACTGCAGACTATGACAGTTCCTCCAGTCACATGGAAGATTTTTAAACTTGTTTTAATGCAAGTACAGGTACTTAATATTTGCCCTCAGCAGCTCCACAGCATAAAGTATTTCACTTTTTCTTTCACAGAAGAAATGGCATGCATGATGGCATTTGACACCTGTACATTATCTAAAAATGTTTCTTATTTCATAAACATTTTACCCATATGCAATCACTAAATAGAAGCAACAGGAAAGCTATTAAAAAGTAAAAGCTTCCAGCTTAAACTTCATAAATCCATCTTCCAAGGCTAGAGTCACCAAAATTTGATATTCCTAGACAAACAGGCTAGCGGGAGCCCAATTTAGCCTAGGGGAACCTTTGGCTCACCATGTTTTGGACTACAACTCTCATCAAGGTTCCCACTAAGCTGGGCATGCGGGCATCTCTGTCTCCCTGCACACAGCTGTCTTCCTCCTCTGTGCAGCGATCACATTAGGTTCTGGTTGCAACGGAACCCAGTGCGCGGGGGGAGGAGTTGCATACCCACGCAAGGGCAAAGTCATTTGAGAGAGAGAAGTGGAGCCCCGCCCAGCGGGGCTGAAAATTAGAGGGTATGTTGACTCGAAGAATGACTTACCACTGTCCGTGTTGGCTAAGGGTTTAAGGAACTGAAGCCCAAAACAAGTGGAAGTTCAAAAAAATCACCATCCTTTGAACATTTAATGGTACTGCCAGCTTTGAAAAGGGCAGCAGAATCAAGAGAAAAGTGTTTGTCAGGCTCTCAGTATAAAATAAACAAGAAGACCCTTCAGTTCAAAACAGGACTCCTGTGGGACATTTATGTCTCCTCCGCAGGAACTGTATTTGGTGTATGAAAGAAGTCAAGTTGCTGGTTGCTGCCCACGCCTCCCTTTGGTTTCTGCTTTCGGTTGTACTCACTGCTTTGGCTTATTCTTCAGCTAGAGATTCCTGGGCAGCTCAAAACATCTTTATTGTTGGATTTCTGATCTGATGGAGTGGAGGTCCATGCATCTGATGAAGTCTAAAACAGCTTAGGCCAGATAAAATGTGGTAGTCTTTTAAGCTACTACAAGACCTTTTGTGTATAAAGCCACCCCCTTAAAGCATTTTGGAAAACACATTCAAAACATTTTTTGTAAACTTTATTGTAAAACATAAAAAGTGCTATAAAGCTTGCATTATCCTACTTCAATCCTACTGTTTTTAAACTGAGACAAAAGTGTCTTGTTCCATGATGTACGAACCGAATAAGGAGGATCTAGCAGTCCGTATGTACACATTGCATCAAGCAAACAGGTCCATAAGGAAGTGTTCAGGCACCCTGATGCTTTCCTGTTAAAGTCAGCATCTTCTAAGCTGACTTATTCAGCAACTATCTTGCTTTTAAAAGAAGTCTGAAGTACTCTTTGTCTGCAGATCACACAATTCCCCCGCCAGCCAGTGGGTCACACTGAACACTGAGATTCATCTGACCGTAACACTTTAATTCTGGAGGACCTGACTGATAACAACCACGACCATCCTGTGCTTGTATAGTTTTCCTCCAGAGTTTTATCAAGATGCCTCATCAGCTAGGTCATGCTGGTCAAAATATCTATTGGGTGAAAGGAGAAAAATCTATGGAAATCGCACAGATCGTGAAGAAATATGTAATACATTATTTAAATATGTTAAAGAAAAGCAACACATACACCAGAGTATCTATTTAAAATCCCTCCACCTGAATCTTAAAGGTCCAAACTATGCATTTTAACTGCCTCTTGTGCTCTGGTCCATGGGGTCACGAAGAGTCGGACACGACTAAACGACTAAACACACACACATTAAGAACAGAATAAAGGTGCCAGCTAATTCAGCACAGGTCTACAATGCTGGAGTAGAGCCCAAGTAGAGCAATATCTTCTATTATGCACAGAGCAACAAACAAAAGAGCCCAAACAGCTTCAGTCTTGTTATTGCATTCAATGGGATTTAGAACATGAAATTAGATGAATTCCATTCAAGGTACTAGAACTGAATTTGATTGAGAGAGTCATTTAATTTCTCCTATGTTCTTGACAACATAATAGACTTTATGATTGCCAATGAATTGGGCAGCATCCCCAAATAGAACTGTGGAGAAGTAATCAGGGAATCAAAAGGCGAGGAGCATCTAGGCATGCTACAGAAAAGCTGTGAAACGCTACTGTCTTAGATTGCATTCCCAGCCTCCTCTGAACAAAATGACCCCCACACTATGCTGGCTATAACACTCTGGAAGTTCCTGTCCAGAAAAGTAACTTCTCCAAACTCTGTGTTTCACGCTATATAGGATATCATGGTTGTCTGTGATTTTTGATACTCAGTGCATGCCATTATCCTCAAAGTATCTTCCATGTCACTCTCAACCATAGCTAGTGATGGCTGAATTTTGTCCCTTAAATCTTCACCAAGAAACACCTTTGGTTGGACTCAGAGTTGGAGACATGCAGCTGGGGTTGAAAAAAACCCTCTCCCTCCCATGGTAATTACAAGGGCTGTGGCTTCTGGAGAAAAGTCCCATAATTCAGTGGAACCCCAAGAGATTTCCTGACTATCTTCTGCCCTTTGATGCTTCGCAGCCCCATAATTTGGCCTGGGGAGTGGTGGTTTCCTGCTGAATTATACGACTGGGAGTTCTGTCCTGAAAGTCTCATCCCTAGTAGCTACTCCAGCTCCCCGACAATGTAATGTGGAGGGCCAGAAGACCCTGCTGAATGAGGGAGGCTAGCGTTTGGGGGCTCCTGGAGAGGGAGGAATAACTAAAAAATGCCTGGAGCCACCATCTATAGCCACAGTCCCACTTACAGAAGACTTCTCTGCTTAATAATATTCTGGACTCTTCCCTTTGGCTGCACACCACAGCCGGCTTCTGCTTACTTAGATCCTAAGTCTGAATCTAAGTCTGTTTCAAGAGGCCCAAGAAACCATGATGCTTCTTGCAAACACTGTCTAAAATCCTGTTGTGCAAATTATGCCTGAGGAATGGAGATGATGTCAATAGCAACGAAAGATTTTCAGTAATGTTCAAAATCCTACTTCACAGGAAATACAAAACCAAATTCCCAGAGCAGATCACAGAATACAGTAACTCTCTGTGATCCAGGTTTATTTTCTTTAAATAATAGTTCAATATAATGGTTATGCCACTAGCCTTACCTGCCAACCAAACAAATTAACAAGTTCAGAGCGGACACTTTTTCTTCACTCTTGTTCTCCTGAAATAGATTTGAGGGGAAAATTCATATAGTATGTTAGAGAAAACACTTGAAATGTGATCCATGTCAACTACCTCAGACGTGTTTTGTGAACATCTGAACAGCCAAAGTACTCTAGTGACCATTGCCAATAATGTAAACATCAACAATGGCATTCTGGGAGCCAGTGTCATTTGTATTGAAAAAAGTGTCAGACTAGGACTCAGGTGACTTGGCTAAAGATCCTCACTTGGCAACAGACTTGGCAACAGAAGGGCAGCAATGGTGCACTACACCATGAACATCTCGTGTATCTTGAAAACTCTGTTAAAACTGCCTGTAAGTTGGAAGAAAATTGGTAGCATAGAACAACATTTTCAGGTAAAATCTGAAAGGTGTTGAACTGCCTGTTTCTCAGTCTTTCACTAAATTCATCAAACGTCATCAGCAATATGCAAATGTCAATATTCTGGACAGTCGCTGTAAGAATGGTAGGTACCCCAAATTTCTTTCATGCTTTGAATCGTCAATTTCAAATATACTGAAGGAACCAAAAGTAAAATAATGTTATGTATGGAAGAAAACCGATGAGATGGCACAAATGGCTTCTTCTTTTCTCATAATAATTAGCTGCTTCTGCTTACCTCCAAGACTCGCACTTCAGAGCACCGCCTGGCCAACTGTCGAATCAGGGAGTGAGCCTCTGGTAACAATGGTTTTTCAAGACAGGCCAAAAGCGCATAAAGCCATCTGCCCTAGAGAAATTCAAATGGTTGACACCAGTATTTAAGAACTGTGACATTTTATATAGTGAAGCAGGAATATCGTTATCTGTTGATTTTAACAGAGTATGTCCCAACCTAAGGACTAGTACTGTGACAAATCCTTGAGGAAGTCAGTCAGCACAAAAAATAGCGTATGTTCCTTAGCATTCTATCAAGCCAAGTTCAAAAAATCTATCAAAGCTGGAGTGAAGTCCATGCACAAGGTTTCTGAATTGTTTCTGAACTATAAGCATAAAACTTACTTCCTCTGCATTACTCTAGTATGGTAAGACAGACTTACGATTTATTTTTTGATTATGCAATACTGTTTTAGCTTTTTATATATAATAATTAGAACAGTATCTATGTAAAACAAAACATTTGCTTAGAAGATAAACCAATCAGGAATGCAGGAAACAGAGAACACGGGAAAACACAGGCAAAAATATAGTCATACATTATCTAAATATTTAGCATTTAAATTTTCAGGAATCTGTCTTCCTGTGATAAAAAAGGAAAGACACTGAGTTACCAGTCCTGGAGTAAATTCCTTCTCTACAAGCCAATTTGTCAGATATTCCAAGACACTGGTTACTGTTGCCTTTCAGAAGAAAGAGAAGCGTTTAAGATAAATAATTTTCTCTGACTGGTGCTTTTATATAGTTCTTACATTAGCTTACACTGTATTTATATTTTAATAAAGACACAACGAAGAATCTAGAAATCAGATTACCAACAAATAACAGTTCCATCAGCTTGCATATTGTGCAAAACCACCCTGCAATGTTAATGCGATTTCATATTTTATGACGTTATAAAATAGTTGGCATCATCCACAGAGAGAATATAAAATATAAAAATATTCTGAGAAGTTCATATACAAATGAAAACACTCTTTAGGGAGTTCAGAGTATGTTACAACCTTCAGAAACATTTAATAGTGAAGCTGTTCCTTTTGATAAGACAGTGTTATAAGCAAAACATTTGAGCAGATGACAAATATCTGCATAATGCTATGAAGACTTTGCCATCAGCCACATTTATAGACTGAAAGAAGCAGTTACCTGATTCATTCTGCTAACAATGCTCAGCAGTGGTGGAAAACCAATCTAAAAGAAAAGACATAATATGTAGCCTTTTTCTAAGACACAAATATACTCGCTGGAAATCTAAATTAGCTTTAGTCAGAAATGGGACTGTTGTCTTAAGAAAAGGGTGCATAATCTTCTCAGTCTGCAAGGCTACTATTATAGGCAAATACATCAGCATATAGACTCCTACACTAAGCAACAGGATTTCAGTTCTTATACAGTATATCTTTAAAAAAAACCATGCATACCACTGGTAACAGCATAGTTCAATCGTATATACAATATGATCCTATGAATCTCCTGAGAAGTCCATTAAGTTCTGAGAGGACATTATTTATTTATTTATTTATTTGTATGTTTGGTTTATAGGCTGCCTTTCTCCCAATAAAGGGACCCAAAGTGGCTTGTACTATTAGAAAGAACAGAATTTAAAACATAGTAAGTTAAAAAACATTAAAAACAATTAAACTATGTGCTACTTAAAATACAATAGAAAAATTAAAAGCAAGTAAACATTAAAGAGTATCTTAACTCTGAGAAGGCATTCAGGGATTCAAGCATGACTGTTAAAGGCCCGCCTGAAAAAAACTCATCTTCAGCTGTCGGCAGAAAGATAAAAGAGAGGGGGCCAGCCTGATCTCCCAAGGGAGAGCATTCCATAACCTGGGATCTGCCATGCAGAAGGCCCTCTTTTATGTCTCCATCAGCTGTGTTGCACTGGCAAAGGGATCAAGAGATGCAAAGTAAGTGTTACCTACATTTTCTCTCCCACACCTCCACTCCCACAGAGAAAGTGATGAAAGTTAGAGAAGACCTATAAAGTTACGAATTGTTTACCCATTCATTTATTAGGAAATGACCCTCAAACACTTTTTCTTCTTTCCAATGATCAGGGCCTTCCACTGAAATTAATTGAAACAGCAATACTTGCATGAATGCCGTATTATCAATAATAGTTATATATTTATTTACGTAGCACTATCTACATTGACTGTGCTTTGCAGAGAACAGCTATGACTGGTCCCTATTCCTAGGGATTCACCCTCTAAAACTGATCACTAGTAAAAATAGTGGAAGCAAAAGGGAGGCACAAGGAAGCAGAAGGATGGGTAATTACTACAAAGCCTTCAGCTCAGGACAGGTATTGTTGGATCAAGAGGGATATAACAATGCTTTACTGGAACAGGTAAGTTTTTTGGGGGGGGGAACAGAAGAGTGGAGACTGCACAGAGGCATTTTGGATGACCCTATTTCAGATATAAGGGGCAGAAAATGAAAAAAATGCAGTAATTTCCTGAAGCTAGGATATTTTGAATGGTGTTGGATAATGTAGTTGGGTAAATGAAGTTCACATGAAGAAGGCTATTGAAGGTGATAACAAGAAGCTTGCACAGAATCCATGACTGGAAAAGAAATCTGTGTGTCGGAATTTAAGATCAGGGCAATGAAAGATGGTCATGTCAGTGAGAGAGGAAAACATTTTAGCAGCAGAGTGAACATCACATACACCTCACAGCATGCATATAACTCTTTAGATTTGGATATAGATATGAAAAAAAAGTGAGATTATTTTGTCCAAATATAATACCCACCTGTACATAATCAATTCCATTATTTTCATCACTTGGTTCTTGCACAGTTGTGTCTAAATATAACTTTTCGCCCAAACAGAATTTTTTCCAACCTTCTTCATCCTCTGGTCTGGGCTGAAGAAAGCAACAAAAGAAGATACATAACTTCAGAGAAAGACAAAAAAGGATGTAGTCATAAAAATCTGAATGGGAATAAAACAGGGCAAGCACTGAACAACTGTGGTGAAAATTTTAGGCTCTACTTACTATTGCTACATTGCTGTCCAACTGCTGTGACTTCCAGTGATTCCTGTGCTTGTTTACACTCTGGATGATTTGAAATTAAAATCTGATATGAGTTATTTCTTAGGGCTACAACATTAGGCAATCAAATGAACCAATTCATTAATCTTTCCATCAACTAAAACAGGGTAAGGCTTTTAAAGATGCTTTTATAATGTTTAATATATACAGCCCCTTCAAGGAAGCACACTTAAATGTGCTGAAGGGGTTTGAGTGTGTCAGTGAAGCTGAGAGCAATACCATCAGGAGGCCAGACTCCATTACAGTGGACCCTCTACTTAAGGAATTAATCTGTATTGGAATGGTGGCTGCAAGTCGAAAAGTCTGTAAGTCGAATCTCCATTGACCTACAATGCACTGAAAACCGATTAATCCCATAACCAGTGGTTTTTATTCTATTTTTATTCCATTTTGGTTTTTTTCTGGTCTGTAAGTCGATTCTCTGGGTGCAAGTCGAATCTAAATTTTGCAGCCAGAGAAGTCTGTAACTCGAAAAGTCTGTAAGTCGAGCCGTCTGTAAGTCGAGGGTCCACTGTACAAGCATCAACTCCTAGTAGGGTCACCCAAGGCAAAATGGTCACACCTGACACACCAAACTAAGATGCATCTACCCTCTTCACAGGCAATGGCTGCATCGGCAGAAAAAAATGGATATTTATTTTTTATTTATTTCCATTTCTATACCACCCCATTAGTGCTGCCACTCTCTGGGCAAAATACAATAAAATAAAAATGGTTGTTTATAAAAATAACAAAATACAATAAAATACAAAAAAATACAATTAAACCCTGTCATTAGCTGGAGCTATAATAAATAAATAAATAAATAAATAAATAAATAAATAAATAAATGAATAAAAGAATAAGAATAAGAATAAGAATAAGAATAATAATAATAACAACAACAACAACAACAAAACAACAACAACAACAACAACAACAACAACAACAACAACAACAACAACAACAACAACAACAACAATAATAATAATAATAATAATAATAATAATAATAATAATAATAATAATAATAATAATAATAATAATAATGCAGAGCTGGAAAGGACCCTGTGGATCACTGAGCCCAGCCCCTGTCAAAGTGGCACAGTGGGGAAATCGAACTCCCAACCATTGGCTCTGCAGCCAGAGACCTAAACCACTGAGCTATCCAGCTAGTTCAAACAAATACACAAACTGAAACCCATTTGAACTTCTCATTCAAATTCACATTAGTAGAAAGCAGGGATACAATAAATGAAATCTTATGTCAAAATCTTAAAGAACTGAACACTTTACACAAGACTAATTGATGCAATAAAAATGATTTACTGTGTCCAGTGAAAAGTACTGTAGCTGAAGAGTACTGGGAATTTTGAATTTTTTTTAAAAAAATCTTTCTATGAATCTGACCATATGAAACCAGTGACATTGGTGGAATTTTTTCCAATGCTTGGCTTTTCTGCAAAAATGCTTTATTTCTTTAAAAAGTCATGGTTTCATCAAATTCGTTAGTACTGAAAAACAGACACCGATACAGTTTAGGGGAGTGATTCTGCAGTCAGTGGAGCTAGAGCTGTCATCAGTGGAAAACATTTAAATGATTAGATATGACAGACAACTACAGTACATTGCTTAGCTTGTAGGGTGTGCTAATACAGTGGTGCCCGCATAGCGACGTTAATCCGTTCCAGGATTAACGTTGGTATCCGGAAACATCGCTAAACGGAAAGAAAAACCCCATAGGAATGCATTAAACAGAGTTTAATGCGTTCCTGTGGGGGTTAAACTCACCGCTAAGTGGGAATCCTCCATAGGGCCGCCATTTTCGCCGCCTCGGTAAGCGAGGAATCGGCGCAAAAACGCTGCGGGCAGCCATTTTAGAACCGCCGATCAGCTGTGTGAAAATGGGGCCTTTGGGAGGACCGCGGGGGAGGGAATCCAGGAATGCAACCAGTTCCATGTTGATTTACGCTAATTTGCTGCTGTTGACATACTATTTCACCTGTACAGGCAGAAACCACCTTTTGGATTATGGCTGGCCTTATATTGTAATACCAAATTATCCATCAAAACCAACGTTCATGATTGTTGGTTCTACTGATAAACTGTAAATAACTTCTAAATATGACAGCCTGCAGCACGTTCTGTAATCTCAAGCCTTGGGTCCCCTGGGGGGAGAAAGGCAGCATCATATAACTATAGTGGCAAAACAAAACAAAAACAGGAAAAATATCATAAAAGACAACTGAAATTGTACCTGGCGAATGGCTGAAAAGTGGGCCACTTGTTGTCGTTGCCACTTCATAGTCGGAGAGTACCCTTCAGGGGCAGGCTGGCATCCTGAAAGCTATGAAGACAAAAGAATTCAGAATTGTCCAACCCCTGGCCCCAGCATTGCCATTTCAAGCTCTCTTCTCAGACACCATCCACAAAGACTGTATAAAGCATTCAGTTTTGTGATTTGCAATTCCTCCAGTTCCTTACTCAATCCAGATAGGTTGCAACAGCAGTCTAGTCTTAAAACTGAACAAAAGGACAAGCAAGACTCAAGTGCTTCTCCCTCTTTTCTGAACTTACTTGAAGGCATTAATGGATGCACATCTTGTAAAAAAGCAACTTACTGAAATATTCACAGTCTGCTTCTTTTTCAGTTTCTTGGGATCTATCTGGGCTACAACAACATCAGGGCACTTTGCAGCTTCAATCCTACAAAACAAAACAAAATCTCTAGAATTTGGAACATATTCCTACTTCTACAGAAGGGTACTATAGGGATAAACAAGAGTTCCAAAAGAGACATGAAAAGATTCTTGGTTCCACCCTCTAGCTGGGAGGTGCTTCCAGACAAGCAATTGCTCTTTCCCATTCATGGCACTGTAGGGGGTGGGTTGAGATATCACTTTCCAATTTGTAACCCTCATGTGTAAGAACATCTGCACCATTTGGGTTTTTTTTTTGAGGGGCATTATGCTGGATTTTTAAAGTATCCTTTGTACACATCAGATGCCACTATAAACATGTACATCTGCCTGTGTGCATTGAAATGGATAAAGTGGATAGAGAGAAGCTCTTTTCCCTCTCACGCAATACCAGAACCAGGGGACATCCACCCCAATTGAGTGTTGAGAGAGTGAGAACAAACAAAATACAATATTTCTTTAGCCAGCATGTTGCTAGTCTGTGGAACCCCTTGCCACAAAATGTAGTGATGGGACCTGGCCTAAGATGCCTTTAAAAGGGGATTGGACAGATTTCTGGAGCGAAGGTCAATTACAGGTTACAAGCCATGATGGGGATATATAATCTCCAGGCTTCAAAGGAAGGTACTGTACCTCAAAAAGCCAGTTGCATCGGAGGGGTATCAGGAGACAGATATCTCGTCATCTCATGTGCTCCCAGAGGCATCTGGTGGAGCCACTGTGAGATACAGAAAGCTGGACTAGATGGGCCCTTGGCCTGATCCATCAAGACTCTTCTTATGTTCTTAAATAAAAAAATTGGAATCCCTGGGAGAAATGTGTCCTTGCATGTGCTCCTCAGACATACATAGTTATGTGTCTACCATCCACAGGAGGAAAAACGGAAGAACTGTACAATGCCTCTTTACTGACAGCATTGGGATACAATAACCATCAAAGGGTTTTTAACAATACTACAAAAACAACATACCTCAAATTATATTAAATATGTGCTACCAATTTGTCCACATATAAAACAAAAAACATATAGTGCACATGTTGTCATTTAGTTTCTGTTCTCTATTATCCTCTGTATTTGAACCATCTGCCTGGAAGCACTCTGGAACTTTCAAAAGATGGCACAGCAGACTTTTGTCAAGCACTCTGTGGGCTCGATTTAGCTTGGCACTGTCCAGTTCATGCAGATTGGGATTTTGTCAGGATAGACAAACTTCAGATATGCTAGACTCTTTTTAAAACAACAACAGAAACTGAAATCTATTAGCCAGATGCAAAATAGGGGTACAGTACAGGCAATTAAACATACACTATGAATTAAGGAACAGGGTGCTTCTGAATGTACGTTCAACTCTGGATTTTTTGTTCGGTGCCAGAACCAAAAGCAGAAAAACTTCCTTGTGAAAATCTACTCCTGGTCTTTCGTTTCATGAGTTTGTCACCAACCATGACGCTTTCCAGCAATAATTAAAAAGAAGACTGCAAGACTGGTTAAGATATTGAATGTCTCCCTATTCATGAATTGTATAGACCAGGGATCCCCAACCCCTGGCCTGCAGCCCAGGCTTGCCAGAACTGGTCCGTGGAGACGGATCTCTGCCCCCTGCCCACTGGGCGTGTTGCACTCGCGTGCATGCGCAGCCCCCCCATGAGTGCGGTGGTGCCCCCATGCATGGAGTCCGCCCTCCCAACTGGTCTGCGGACTCAAAAAGGTTGGGGGCCGCTGGTATAGACAACGAGGTTCCTTCAAATCATATCACTGTCCCATTTTTAAAGTTCTGATTTATTTAGATTGAGTGCTACGTGTATTATGTATTATCAAATTCCAGCTGATTTATTGTGACCCTAATGAGGTTGTCAAGGTAAGTAAGGCATTTAAGGAGTGGTTTCAGTAGGGCCCCCTGCTCCTCATGAGTTTATAGGAATTCAAACTCAGTACTCCTAAGTCCTAGTCTGTAACTCTATGCACCACATCACATTGCGTATAACTGAGATTCAGGGTGAATAAAAAGAAGGGGGTGGGATCAAGTGCCCTTGCATCCCATTTTATTCCTTTTGGCCAATTTAACCTTGCCTGTTCTATATCCCTTATTTTATGACAGAGACTCAGTAGACCACCAGATAGTAAAAATAACAACTAAGAAAATTAAGGATCTCAAGGGAACTAAGAAGAAAGAACAGCTCAGGCAGATTCAGAAGCAGACTTTATTTTCCTTTTCTTGAAGGGATAACTATGTTAGTCTGTTGCAAAAACACACACACACACACACACACACACACAACCAAAACGACAGTGATATATTAAAGATGCAGCAGTTTTCAGAGAGGTAGCAATTTCTCTTCCTGAAAAAACATGCTGAAATAAAAGTAGTTTGGCACTTTAAACACTAAGAAATATATTTCAGTGTGGCTTTTCCTAGATTTTAATCCACAAAAGCTCACCCGTGATATAAATGTGTCAATTTTTACAGGTGGCACATTACTTTTAAAATTTATTTTTACTTTTCTAGATGAATGCATTTTATTTTTAATTTTAATTGTTTTATCTTTTTATTGTATTCAAATTGTTGTAAGCCCCCCAGAGACCTTTGGGTAGTGGGGACGGCATATATTAAATAAGTTCAATAAATAAATAAATAAATATTACTTGGTATAAATTTTCTGGAATTACAGATGCATCTGATGAAGTAGGCAGTATTTCACCAAAGCTTATGCCTAAGAACATTTTCAAGTTTTATCCACTGGCTACTGGAGCACACCAAATAGTTTCAGAAGAACACCACTCTATGCTTTATAGACTACAACAAAGCCTCTGACTGTGCGGATCATGGGAAACTATGGTGTGCCTTAGTGTTTGATTGTCCCGATGTGTAAGTTGTACTATGGACAAGAAGCTTCCATTACGACAGATTATGGAGAGGCAGAATGGTTTCCTATAAGGAAAGTTGTCAGACAAGGGTGCATTTTATTCCCTTACCTTTTCAATCTATACACAGAACATATCATATGGAAAGACAGACTAGATTCAGATGAAGGAGTGAAAATTGGTGGAAGAAACATCAATAATTTAAGAAATGAAGATGACACCATCTTTCTGGCAGAAAGCAGCAATGACTTGAAAATGACTTTAAGGAAAATTGAAAGAAGAAAATGCCTGAACAGGGTAGCAGCTGAACATTAAGATGACAAAAATCAGGACTACGGAAGAATGACAGAACTTTAAAATTGACAGTTAAGAAATTGAAATAGTGAAGGGTTTTGTATACCTTGCTTCAATCATCAATTCAAATAGAGAACACAGCCAAAAAATCAGAAGAAGAGTAAGACTTGGAAGGGCAGAAATGAAGGAACTAGAAAAGTTTAAGGGTGTGCCACTGGAGAGGAAGGCCAAGATCATCCATACTATCATTTTTCCAGTCACCATGTATCAGTGTGAAAGCTGAACAGTAAAGAAAGTTGATGGGGGGAAAAAGATTGGTTTGAAATGTGGTACCCTGGACTGACAGAAGGACAAACAAGTAGGGTCTAAATCAAATCAAGTTTGAAATATTTTTGGGAGCAGAAATGATGAAACTGAGGCTGTCCTACTCTGAGCACATTATGAACAGAAAGGATTCTCTGGAAACAGAAGTCATAACGGGAAAGAATGAAGACCAAATACAAGATGGGCCAAATACAAGGTGGAATGACTCACTAAAGGCAGTCACAGGCTTTGGTTTGCAAGAATTGAGCAGGACAGTTAAGGACAAGTCATTTGGAGATTGATCATTCAAAGGCTCGCTATAAGTTAAGGGTGACTTGATGGCATATAACAACAACAATCTTTAAACTGCCACATGACCCAATTGTTGTTTTCATTTTCATTACAGTCTTGAATTGTTCATATCATAAGAGTGGATATAGAAGCATATATATATAAAAAGGCAGCATCTTACACAGAAGACCATGAAATTTCCTGAAATAACATCCTACACAATGCACAGAATCCTATTAGAATTTTAGTCCAGAGTCTGAATTTTTGTGTCAAACTGCAACTGATTAGCAAGATACAGAAGGCATACCAGTTCACACACTCAGCTGTGTGAGTGACATGCAACTGGCTAATTCGACACAATTTGTTACCACAACTTTACTGTTTTTATTTAGTCTAATAGAGCAAAGTCCCATTTGGGCCAGAAAGAGAAATGCCTGTGCTCTTATTTGAATCCAAGCCTCCCAAATCCTAGTCAGTCACTCTGTCCACTATATACCACACTGGGTATCTCTGTGCAAATTGTGAGCAAATTTTAAGTCCCAGCTATATACTACACTCATGTCCGCTCGGTGATGTGTCTTCGTGTCTGACAAAGCGGACCAGTCCACGAAAGCTCCCAATAAAATATATAATGGTTAGGTTTTAAGGTGCCACGTTTTGGTCTTTTTCTTGTTTTGTTTCTTTTGCCTGGGAAAATAACGAGTTTATCGAAAAGTCTTCCCGCTCGTTTTTAAATTATCTGTCAACAAGGCCACTATTAAGGCTTTTAAAATTATTACTAATTATCTGTAGGTGGGGCAGAGAACGACGAGAGACATTCGTCACAGTCTTGATCTGCTGTTCGTCTTTTGGACAAGAAACGAAAACAGGCGCCAAGCCTTTCCGAGACGCCCCCTCCCCGCCTTGCAGACACCCCCACCGCTCCCCGCGGGGAACCCTGCCCGCCCTCCTCCGGTGTGGTTTCCCGGGCCAACCCCCGTCGCCTCCGTCTCCCGTTCACCGGGGGGGGGACCTCGCGTTTCCTTCCACAGCCCACTTACTGGACCCGCTTCAAGTACTCCTGGGGCGTTCTGGGGGGCACGGTGGGGTCAAAATCTTCCGCGAGGTCGCAATCCTCCACAGGCAGGAGCCGCGGCATCAACTCCTCCACCGCCGAGTCCATCTCACCCTTTGTATCCCACCCTCGTCGCGCCTACCCACGCGCGGCGCCGGCGGCTCCAAAGCGCCTGCGCACAGTGACGCGTCGAGAGCACTCTCGCCGCTACCCTAGATGCTCAACCTGTGCGCAGGCGCACACGAATCCCAGGCTGCCCTGGTATCAAACCTGCGTCGCTCTCTAAGCGTGCATGAGACCGAGGCGCATGCGTGGCTCAGTGCTATAGAAACGGGAATGTTATGTTAAAAGCTCGTTAAAGCTGTAGGAACCCAGGTTTTTTTTTTTGTCATCTGATCACATCTGGCTCTATTTCCCTGCTACTAAATCCAGGACACTGGATTTAATTAAGAAATGACCCTCTGGAGGAAAAAGATGAAATATATATTTTTATTAACTTTCGATCAATCTACAAATTGAATTCACCTTTAAATTAAATGATATTAACATAAATTCCAATGATAGACCCTTTCCTTTAACGTATCCAGAGACTACAGCCTGGACACTTCCCTTCCAGTCAGCAAAAGACAGGGCAGGTAGGGATAGCAAGGTGCCAATAATACCCAGTTTTCTATCAAAGCAGGGGATTTAATTCAATTACTCCAAATGCTTGTGAATCATTGGCACTCCGATAAACCCAAAGTAAAAGGCTCACCAACGCGCTTGAGATTCCGTACAGCTTTGATGATGCTTGGAGACACCTACCTGTTTATCATGGATAAGTCCGATGCACATCTCTTGTTTGCTATACAAGTACAAAAGGAAAAACATGCTGACACTTTCATGCATTTCTGACATTTCTTTCTGCCCTCTGAGGCATTCAGCACTCGTAGCTGTTGGAGAAGATGCAGCAGCCACAATCCTGTAACTATGAGAAATGAATTGTTGGAAGCCTTTGATAGATTGAAACTGGAGTAATAAACAATGAAGACTTGTTGAGATGTGTGTGCTATATGCTGGTAAGTCACATCCCAGTTATGGTGACCTTCACAGGGTTTTCAAGGAATGCGAGATATTTAAGAAGTGGTTTTATTAGTGCGCCACCTCCAACCCCTATGAGTTTCCATGGCGAAACGGAGATTTGAACCACATCTCCTGAGTTCTAGTTTGTCTGTCTGTCTCTATTTACACCACATTGGCTTTCAAAACATGAAGTATATTGATTTAATAAAGGAAACCACAGTAGACCATCTGTAAGATCTAAGCAGGGCTTTTAATGATTGGACCTTTTAAAGCCACTGATACGCTGGGAATGACTTGATAGCCCTAACATTGGATTATTTGGATTCAGTCTAATTGTGGTCTCAATATAACACAGAAGCAACATTACTAACCTTGGTGGAGGACATAACACTAGTGAACAAGGACTCCAACCATCTCCGTTCTACTGAACCAGAGCAGCATTTGATACTGTTGACCATGGTAGCATTCTGTGCTACTTGTCTGGGTTTTGCCTAGGATGACTGATGCTACACTGGTTCTAGTCTTCCCTGAAGGGTCAATCTCACAAGAATTTTTCATCTCTGAATCCTGGGAATGCTGTGGAGCTCTTTTATCAGATATCTGGAGTATACACTGGTCTACACAGACATTATCCATCCAAGTCAGAGATTCCAGAGATCAAACCAGCTGTCTTGGATAGACCATAGTTGCAGCTTGGGGTGCTTCTCACATCAATGTGTGGAGAAGCACAGGCAGCAACAACAGGCAGAAATAGGTGTGCATGTGTTAGTTATCTGCACAATCAATTAGGTTGGCAGATAGACACCAGAAACACTAGCTTCCTTCTCCAAGGTATCCCTTTTTCCCACTTTAATATAATACTTGTTTAATTCTATTTAAATATTTGCATACTTACTGGTTTTAACTTAATACTCTTTTAGTAATGTAAGCCGCCTTGGGTATTTTGGGGAGAAAGGTGGCATAGAAATATTTTAAATAAATAAAGTCCCTCTCCACAAAACTACTTTTGTACTGCTGGCTTAATATTACTTCAAGTTTTTTATTTTATTGATCCAAACAATACCTCAAAGATTTTAATATTCCCCAACCTGGTGTACAATTGTATAAGGCTCGTCATGGAAACCCATCATGGCTGATCTGCTCAATTCTAGGAGATGGATCCTTTTTTGCGGGGGCCACAGATCTAGGATTACACTTTGTTGCCCACAGTACTTGTGGATAAATGTAGGCATCTTCAATTTTCAGCTTTAACAAGTATTGTATAATTCCTGCTAAGCATCCAGAAAGATAGTGCAGATCAGCAGTATGCCCCTAAGAAATGTAGTTCAGATGAGTCTTCTAGTAATCAGGGCCTGCACATCACATACTTTAATGTCTCTTTAATACAGAGTGCATGAATATTCCTCAAAATGAGCCCTGCTCAACCTAACAAGTGAAATTAAAAGTCTATCAAAATGAAGAACATTTTGTATCATAAACCAGTAAAGCTACTTTCACTCTATTGGAAATCTGAGTTCTGATTATTCAGCCCATCCAACAATGGTTGATTTGCTCCAGCTTTTTAGTCACTTTCCTTCTCAGAGTATGTAAAAGTGCTCCAAGGTCCAAGATTATTTCAGGCAGCTCTTTTTAAGTTGTCAAATATCAGTATTTTACAAGGTCCTGTTGCCTTAAACGTATTTTCTCCTTAAATTGATTCACTATACATACATTTGTCTGCAAGAAGCAGAAGTTTTGTAAATAACTGTTTATTCATGTCTGCTGTAGAAACCTGTGTACCACTGCTACACATTTTATTTTAAAAAACTTTATAAAAATACAGATATATACAGATTAGTGTTCTTCATGCCTGTTCATTTCTGGAAAGTTTCTACATTAGTAATACTATTCAATAAAGTCCCATCTTTAGGGGGAAAGCTATGCACTGCAACAAATAAGAGTTCACATTAAAAACACAAAATCAAGTATCATACACTTACTGTAGATCTAGAACAAGATGAAGACTTTTTTTTAAAAAAAGAGTTTTAATATGGGATTTTCCCCTATTCAACACTAAATATACTAAACAGTATAGAGCACTTCATTAACACAGCAAGAGCATATTTTGTATTGCATAATTCCTAGCTAGAGTAACAAATTGTTTTTAATATCTTTGTATTATAGTGTGTTCTGTGTATTAGATTTGTGGAGGAGAGCAAGGTACCAAAACCCAATTCTTAGCTTGATGTAGGTCTATCATACATAACATTATTTATATATGATATACCTCACTGGTTGGCTAGAAGTGAGTTAGGTCTCTGGCTGCGGAGCCAGAGGTTGGGATGCTGATTCTTAAGTGTGCCTCCTATGAGAAGAGTCAGCCTGTGTAGCCTTGGGCATGCTGCACAATCCCAGGGTGCCCCCAGAAGAAGGGAAAGGTAAACCACTTCTGAGTATTCTCTACCTAGAAAACCCTGAAAGGGGTTGCCATAAGTCAGAATTGACTTGACAGCACATAATTATTATTATTATTACACCTACATAGTATTTATACATTATGCAGGTATAACAAAGGTTTATAACTGAATATTCAGAATTCATTCTTATCTAACCACAATATAGCATTATTGTATTAGCTCCCAAGGAAATTCCCAAGGAAAAAAAGTACTTGACTGATAAAATCAGCAGGTCTTTGACATAATGGGCAGCATTTCATCTCTCATATTTGATGTACTGGAGCCATTTTTTAAAACAATGGTTTGTTTGTAAATAAAAAAATGTTAATTTCAGAATACAAACCATGATCTCTGAAATACAATTGGCAACAACCTAAAGGAATGGTGTACTCAATCTGGACTTACACAAGGTTTTTTTTTTTTAAATACCACTCATATGTAAAAAGGTTCCTGACATTTTAGAAAAGTGAAGAAATGCTGAAGCAAGGGAGGGCATATACAGCTGTAAACATGGATAAAGTGACAAATACTACAAAATTCAATGAAAAATACCTAAACAGAAATGGCTAGGAAAGGCAGTGAAATACAAGAGATGGATAGAGGATGTCATATAGGGCTGATCCTATATAACAAGGCAGGAGGTTTTGGAGAGTATTCTTATTTGTTTGTTTGTTTGTTTGTTTGTCTTTTACCCCAGCCATCTAGATTCAAATGAATGTACACTGGGCGGCTTACAGTCCAAGCAATATAAAACAAGAATTAAAACAGACAATATCCAAACAAATAAACAAAAAAGGAAGCAAAGTCCAAGATGGAAAAACACAAGGAACTAAATGATTAAAGGGGGGGGGGAAGGCCTGCCTGAAGAACCAAATCTTCTGCTTGTTTTTTAAAACTCCCACTGAGGGTGCCAGGCAAATCTCAGGAGGCAAGATGTTCCAGAGGCGAGGGGCCACCCAGAGAAGGCCTGGTTTCTAGTTCTCTCCTTCCAGGCTTCTCTCAGGATCAAGCCCCCCAACCTGGCTAGATCTAGTTACATGAATAGAGCTAGGTGGAAGCAGGCGCTCTGCCAGGTATCAAGGTCCTAAACTGTTTAGGGTTTTATATGTAAGTATTAATACCTTAAGTCAATGCAGAAACGAATGGGCAACCAGTGTTGGGGAAAATGTGATTTTTTTTCCTCTCAGTTAATAGTCTGGCAGCCATATTCTGGACCATTTATTTATTTATTTATTTGTTTGTTTATTTAAATTTTACCCCGCCCCTCTAGACCATGTCTACATTTGTAGTTTCTGCATCAATCTCAAGGGCAGCCCCACGTACAGCACATTACAGTAGTTTAATCTTGAGACTACGAGCACATGGACCAGAGTGGTGAGCGCCTCAACATCAAGACAGGAGCGCAGCTGGGCAATCCGCCAAAGATGCAGATGGGCTGTGCAGACCACAGACCCTACCTGGGACTCCATGGTAAGCACTGCATCAAGATGGACCCCCACGCTGCAGACCACACTCTTTGTGGTGAAAGTCACCCCACCAAAAGACAGGGAGCTTCCCAAACCACTTATCCATCTTTGATAAAAGGAAACAGAAACATAAGGTCTAAACCAGTGGTCCCCAACCTTGTCCCAATCGCAGACCGTTTGGGTGTGTGTGTGGCACACTCACAGGGAGATGGAGCTCGCTTACATGTGAACATCACACTTGTGGGGAGGCGCTCTTGCACATGTGCAGAGCACACTCCCAGGGGGCGGAATGCGCTTGTGTGCATGCACACGTTGCACTCATAGGAGGCGGAATGCGCTTGCACACGACAGCGCTTGCGGGGGGGGGTAGGAGATCTGTGTCCGCAGTCCGGTCCTGGATAGGTCGTGGACCGCTACCAGGTTGTGGACCGGGGGTTGGGGACCTCTGGGTTTAAACCACTGAAAGAGGGATAGAAGAAGAATACTCAGTCTAATAGTCCTGATTTATATTTCTTTTTATATCTACACATACCAAAAACACAAGTGACAAAATCCTGAACAGCGCATGGGGCAATGGTGCCCCAGCAAAATCTGATTTAAAAAAGATTTTAATGTAAAAGATGCATAAAACTCCATGTACCTCAAATTTCTTCAACATAAAGGGACTGAGAAGGCTTAATGTTTCATTAAGGGTATTGATTAAGTTTTTTTAAAAAATCCATGGTTTTTGCGGCCTGTCAGAAATAGTTGTCCAGAATCCCTCTTCTCTTCCTTTTGAGTGCTACACATTTAATCCAATACATTTTGCCAAACCTTCAATAGAAGGTTTACTAGTAGGTTTGCAAATCTATCACAGCATTCTTCAAGAAAAGATTTCTCTCTTTGTTAATGTGAAAGGATGTTGTCACTTATTGCCATCCACTCTGAGGAAGACTCGCCTGTAACGAAAAGGGTGTTCCAGGTGTTCCTGGTGCTGGAGGATATGTGGTAAAGCCATCAGGCTGAGATGTGTAGTTCTCCAGAGCAGAAGCTGAGTGTGCCTTTGATGGAAAAGTAAACACAAAGCTTAACAAGAAGGCTGCAAGCAGACACCATAACTGCTCCAAAATGGCGATCTGATAACAATGGAAACCCAGATTTGCCAAACACCTCGAAAGATTGCATTTGCCCACTTTCAAACCTTTGTTCTCTATCTGATGTTTATAATGCAGAATTTTATCAACTGTTGGCAAGGAACATTTTTTTCAGCAGGAGTCATATTGAGATAAGCATTATGCTGGATTGAAATCAAAGTCAATGGGGATTTATCTCTGAGCACCAGAGGTTCTGTCACCATATTCGCTATATAACTGTAAGAACTAGAAACTTGAATTTAAAAACAGAATACACTTATAAAAGTGATGCTGGGTTCCATACCACTGAAACAGTCATGCAACTACACAACTTCCAGAACATCACCTCTCCCTGTGGACACCCAATAGGGGCATTCTGCAAGCAAGAGTTGGTTGTTGTGACTATCCCTTTCACTGGCTATCTTTCACTGTTCTATTGCCCCTCCTAAAGAATTACAGATTCACCTTCTCCTGTCTCCTCCTCTCAGTCCTCAGTCTCAGTTAACCCTCAAGTTGTTAACACCTCTCTCTGACATGTGCTCAGGCCTTGAGACACAGGCTTCTCAATCAAATCTTTTTCTAAATAAACCCAGTGACTTTTGCTGAAGCTTAACCTTCTGCCCGATATTTTGCTTCAGGGAACAGAACAGTAAGGTGAGTATCAAAGCTCACGGGGACACCGTGTGCTGCAGTTTACTTTGATGAGGAAGAGATATCCTAATAAGAGCTTCCCCCCCAGACTTAACAAGCTGAATCAAACTTTACAAAAACACACAGGATTCCACAAATGCGTATTTATAAAGATCACAGCCTCTGCACTGCTGGCTTTTTCAAAAAGTGTCTCCCCCCCCCGCTTCTTGTCTGTGGGAGCTGTAGTCCCAAACATATGTGGAGCCAAAGTTTCCCCACACCTTTATTAAAGGCTTCAGTGAGATTTGGATGGCACTGTTATATTCTGAAACTTCAAATTTCAGTAATAATCCATGTCCTTCAACTGCCTATTGATACAAAACAAGCTTAATTTCCCCATCTTTAGTGAACCTATTACGAAATGCATAATGGAACATTCAGAAATGAATACTTGTAGTTATCATCCTACAGAGATATATGCTCTGCAAACATTTATGTGGATTCTCACTAAGCAGGAACTTTTAGTGGGGAGTTCTCATTGGTTCCCTGTTGATCGTTACTAATTCATAAAACACTGACCTCGCCCCTACATATACCGTTCTTACCTGTAGTAATGCCGATTGTGCAGCTGCACTTTGCTGAAGTTCTTGTAAGGAAGACTGTGTAGCATTTTGGGCAAGTCCAGGGATGCCAGGAAGAGAGAGGAGTCCTGGAAATACTGTATTTCCAGGCGCCTGAAGCCCAGAAGTCAGGCTAAAATAACCAGACAGAGAACATAATTCAAGTCTATCACATACTGAAATAGTAGCCTAATATAGAAAACTCCAAGATATGCTGAAATGATTAAATGCCAAACTATAGTTTTATGCACAAATATTCCCGTATACTCGCATACATGTCAGCTCTCATTTGGCCCAAAATTATTTTGTATTTGGAAATGCTGCAGCTAATGTTTGGCATTTAATGTCAGGTTACTGTTTTTCAATTTTTGCTCCTTTGGATATTCTGGAGAGACTTATATTTTCAAAAGACCCAGCCAGCATAACCAACAACTTAGAATTCTAGGATCTGAAATCCAAAACCCCAGGGTCAAAAGTTGAGAAACACACTTCAGACAACAGAAGTGTGTTCATTATAAACCAGCATGCTCTCTATCAGTCCCAACCACCATACATCTTTCGAAAACCCTCATACAAATTAACAAGCAAATAATCTCAACAAAGAAAACTTTCAGCACTTCTTACCCTAACAAGAAGGATTTAAAGGAAATGCAGGGAGTTCCAAACTATGCCCAGGTCTCTGCCCATGTTCAGAAATTTAATTTGCTCTAAGAATTAACAGCACTGAACAAAGCAATGAAATATTCACTCTTTACCATTATGTTTCAAATTCACAACCACAAAGAATGTTAATAATAATAATAATAATAATAATAATAATAATAATAATAATAATAATAATAATAATAATAATAATAATAATAATAATAATAATAAACAACTCTGCCAAAGAGACTGTCTTTGACCTCTGGCCGCAAACAACATACCCAGCCTGTGCAACAAGTGCGGAGTTGAAGTTTGCGCTAAAGGCCGAGGCAAACCCTGGCAGCACCGGAGCTGGAGATGGGGCTGTGGCAGCTGCCGGCAGTGGTGCGACTGCTGCTACTGTAGAAGGTGCCTGGAGCCCAGGGAAAGAAGGGAGAGCAGGAGTGACAGAGGGAGTGTTAGAGACAGGGAAAGGAGGGAAGGATGAACTGCATGATCCTAGAGGTACTTGAGGAACTGAAAACAGGGAAGGGACAGCACTGCACAAGTTCAAGGAGAAGGGTGGCGCAGGAGCAGCTGCTGAAGCAATGAGCGCTGGAAGAACCGTGGTTGTGGAGCTGACAGGAGGTGCGGAAATGGCTGACGTCGTCGTAGGTGGAATGGGCAACAGGGACCCTGTGGGCGTAAGTGCTGGGTTGCCAGTAAAAGCAAAACTGCTGGTCAGCGACGTGAAAGGAGGAAGTGCATTATATACCGGAGCTATTGGGGCAGAGGAACCATGTGGGGCAATGGAAGAGGAACCATTTAGAGGAGCACTCAAGGAGGAGAGGCTGGATAGTGCTGGATTCAGGGAAGTGGGCAAGCTGCCTGCCAATGAATTAGCTGAGGTATATGCATGCCCAAGAGCGGACAAGGCTGAAGTGCTATGAGAAGGCCCGGCAGAATGTGATGGGCCTTTGAAACCTGAAAGTGTAGGGCTTGTGGGCTCAGTTTTCACCATCACTGGAACGGCGGTGGCTGCTGAGGCAGACGAGACCTGCTGTTCAGGATGAGCAGGGCTTGGACAATGTGTAAGAACTGAGGAGACGCAACTGACTGGCAGGATGGAAGATGGTAATGAGGTCAAAGGGGACGGTGTTGGCAATGCAGGAGGGGTTGCGCTATTCCTCGCACCCGGCTGAGACAGGAGTCCTGGGAAGATGGACAGTCCTGGAGTGGAAGGATGTTGAAGGGCGGAGGTAGCGCTTGGAGTATAACATTTGTTACTGGATGAAGGAGTGGCTTCAGAATTCTGGCCAGCAAGACCAGAGAGAGAAGCAAGCTCAGCTGTCACAGCAGAAGGCAGAGCAGCTGAATTCATTATTGAGCTATCATTCACTGACAAAAAGCCCTTTAAGACTGAAAGAAGTGGGTTAGGTAAGTTAAGGGGGCATGGCAGGCTAGTGGCAGGAGAACTAGCAACGGACGGAGGCATCGGACTGGCTATCCCCTGAGGAGTAGGCGTCAAGGACAAAGGCAGGCTGGCAAAAGTGGATGACAGTGAATTTGAGTTATTAGTGGAAGTGGCGACAGATGTTGCAGAAAAAGGCAGGGTGGCAAACGGTGTGGAGGCCGATGCAAAAGCTTCGTTAGGCACAGCGCTAGCACACGGCGTGGATAGGACTTGCGGAGTGGCTGCAGCAGGAAGCCCAGAAGCCAGCCCAGAGAAAGTTGCAGGGAGGGGGGTGGGGGTGGCACAATGAGCAGATGTGACAGGAACACCAGGCAAAGAGTGAGATTTAACGACAGGAGGAGTTGGAGTCGATGGCTGAGATGGGTGGATGGAGGAGACAACCTGCCCCAGGAAGACGGGGAGGGCAGGGGTGGACATGCTTATCCCCGGTGTGGTTGGAGATGGAAGTGCTGATGAGTGGCTTATTGCTTTAACAGATGACAGGGTGGGGGCTGGAGTAGCAGCAGGGGTAGAACCATGAGGTGTAAAGAGATGATTCGATTGTGCAGCAAAAGCTGGAAAGAAACAAAACCAGTAAGAATTCTTGGAAACCAGCAGAAATGCTTGTATTCAAACATGAATGCATTCTAACACAGTTTACACAGCAATTAACAGGCACAAAAGCAAAATAAAAGATGCTATCACAATTTACAAAAAGTAAAATGGTATGCAAAATGAGACACAGCCGCTGGTTTGGTTACTGCCATTTGAACAATTCAAGCCTGCTCTTGTGCATTTGTATGGTTGTTTGAGGCCCACGTAGTCCTGAAAGGTTCAAGATATATGTTCGGCAAGCATGAGTCCCTCTTATGTAAAAATGTAATAACGACTGGATAGATTGTCTTGGCACCTACACCTAATCCTGTAAGGCAAAAAGCCTGTACTAACATTGACAAGTCCTGACCTTTTGTATTAACTTTGCTGAAAAAGTGGAATTATTTATATATTGTGCTATTTTTTATCCCAGTATCAGAAGAGTTTCAATTTCTGAGTGGTTCAGTGTTCTGTTTCTAAAAATACCCTTCCAAAGTGTCATGTATTTATTGGATAATTTTCACAGTGTCTTTAAAAAATCTCTAAGGATTCATATGTTTAGGGAAACAGCTGTTTGTACCTTGGACAGCAGCTTTCTATATTCTGATTATTAAATACACTCTCTCCACAAATGTATTATTACAGTAGGTCCCCTACTGGGGATAGCTAATAAGAGAGAGAGTGAGAGTGAGTGTGAGAGAGTGAGAGTGAGTGAGTGAGTGTGTGTGCATGCGTGTGTGTGTGTGTGAGAGAGAATGGTAAAAGAAAAAAAACCCAGAAAAAAACCCCCTTGAGCATGCCAGTTTTCTTCACTAACAAGTATTCATAGCACTGTCTCTGGCTGCCTCTAGTGGCTGATTCTGGTAACATATGTGCAAATAGCTTATTTGGATTTTTTTCTTTCAATATTTTTAATATTTTCAGACTGTGGATAAACGAAACAGTGGAGCATACTGATCCCATGGATAAGGGTGTCCCATTTTATTGGCACTTTATTAGTCCGTACATCTTCAGTGTCTCTACCTTACAAATTCTATACTATCTTAAGACTAAATTGAGGTATATAAATCAAGAGTCTAAAAATACTAATGTACAAGTACCTTAGTGTTAGATATGGAACAGAAATAGCCCTAGCTTGAAAATATCAGGCATGGCTCGAGAAAACTACTGGCAAGAGGGTGTGGGCAGAGAGTGACTTTTCTCCTCCTTTCTCAACCCAGCAGTCCCTCAAAAAACATGTCTTGGAATCTGAGTGACTCTGCTGCACAGGATAAGCTATGGAGAGGGAAGACTGAGGGTGGAGACCAAAAGCACCTCACAAGAGGGAATTCTCTGCTCAGAATTCAGCCTTTCCCCACAGCTCAAACCATTCAGTAGGGCTCTCTGATCACGAGAAGTGGCTTTTGCAGGTCCAGGCAGAGAAAGAGGGTTGGAAAGTCATCTTGTATCCATTCTCTTCTGATGGTGTTTCTCCAGAGTTAACCCTTAGTTCTTGAAAACTGGGATGGAGCAGATATTATGCTGGCACCTTCCCTAATTGCTGTGGGTAATTCATGTGGAAGTAACCTTAGAAATGTATATTCTTGCACTGCAAGTACCTGGAACAGAGTGAATTTGTACATATGGTTAAGCATTTTATTTGCTAACCAGGGCTAGACATGAGTATCATATTATGGAACAATAAGTATCTTGATTAATTCTAGTTGTAAAATTGTTAGAACTGCAAAGAGGACAGGAAGGGACCCTATGGATCATCCAGTCCAGCCCTTGTCAAGAAAGCACAGTGGGGAACTCCCAGTGTCCGACTCCACAGCGAAATACCTAAACCAGTGAGTTATCTAACAGTTCTCAAAACTGATTTATGATTTAACTTTCATTCTTGAAAGAATGAAATAAAGGAATGGCTGCGGTAAAGGAGTAACCATTGCTAGTGCTGAATTTCAGTTACAACATTTCACAGATACCATTCTAAATATATGCTTCAAATATATGTCAGACGGTTTGACAATATATAAATGTCAAACATACTAACTAGTCTCATTGAACTTAGAACATTTGGAAAGGTTTAGAATTTTTAAAATAGAGTGAAAAGCAATATTAATTCATGAAACTTGGAGGCAGTGTAACCTCTACTCTGGGAAAAACTTGAAATGGGTCACAATAACTCCATAACAAAGTGCACAGGCCAGAATATTCTTTGTTTCTTCTGCTTGTACAATGATCGATGCACAGAACAAAGGATTGGACTCTTTGGGGATCTAGTGCAAAGGGGTGTTCATGATTTTGAAAGGAGAGACCTCCACTCATACGATGGCAAGCTGGAGAGCACAAATTGCTCTGCCCATTCGCAACAGGATACTGGCCATAGTGTTCCATTGGTTTCCAGGTACTAGTGGGAACTAAATTCATTCACAAGGACCAACACTTAGACTTTTAAGCAAGAGATTTACAGCACTCCTTTACACTTATTCTCCAGTACTCAGAAGCAGACAATGAAAACAATTTTTTAATGACACACAACTGAATCACCAAATGGAACAAGTCTAGAGAATAGCAATAATCCAATTTTTATCTACCAAGCACTAAAGGTTAACAGAAATTATTTTTTATTTATACTTATTTTTTTCTATTTCTTAGCCTCTGATTACTATTTCTTCAGTTCAGCACTTAGTGCTGGTTTAGATTCAAGCAACCAGTATATTTAACAGTTTATCTTAAGTACACTGCTATTAAGATACAAATGAATTATTTCTTAAAGGAAAAATAAAGCAACACTTAGCAGACAATGCATATTTTTCTTAGATTTATATATTGTATGTTGCTTGCTACAGCTCATCTCTACAATGGACAGCTTACCTTGGCTTTGGGAAGATTTTGTCTGATTGGAAAGTTCTTCATTGTCTACATAAAGGATGTAATCAGTTGGGGGTAAAGGTGGAGAAGAAAAAAAATTCAATGAGATTATGGAGAAGAATGCCAATTAAGATAAATCCAAAGGCCTGTTTTACATTGTTTGTTAAAATAACTATCATTATGACTTGTATGAAATGAGAGCCAAGACATTTCACACAGTTGCAGTGAGGTTCCCTTGCTGGAAAGACTTGACATGCCTATATTCAAGAGGGAGGACAATCCCAATAGGATATTCAAGAGCACCCCGATTGCTTCAAGGCTGCCCTTTATCAAAAGAGCCCAAACTCACAGCTTTCACCTTTGGTAATGCCATGGCAAAGTCCTCTGCCCTACTTCCTTTCAATTCCTGTTCAACCATGTCACTTTTTTTTTTTAACCCGGTCCTGCTTCAGCTTGATGAGTGTCAAGAAAGCAAGAGAGAACGGAGCAATCATGGGCTCACTTTTCACATCTCAGTAACAACAGCCTATGGGGGAGCAGAGGGAAGTCTGGAAGTGGCTTTCTATCCCAACCATCTGCATGGGATCTTCCATCTCTTGGTTATGATGCAGTGTAACCAAGACATAATGGGCTTTCTGAAGATACCTGTTTTACCTGTTCCTACATGAGTAGGAGCATATGGTGGTGGAGCTGGCAAGCCAGGAGCTACAACATTAGCCAGAGGAACAAGACCTGCATTGTTGTAAGCACCTAGTAAAGGAAAGACAAAAAAGCAACAATATCAAAATGTAGCAATGTGCAATAAGGATGTAACACCACACAAATAAATTGGCAAATCAGTCTCCTAATCTCTTAAAGACTGCCTTCTGTATTTTTCCCCTTGCATGAGTAGTTTAGGATGAAGCACTGTTCCAGGAGGAGATATTCTAGGTAACTACTAGGAGCAGGGACTTTTCAGTACTGGTGCCCATTTTGCAAAACACCTTGCTAATAAGCCATTCCATCAGACCTTAACACAGATGCCAGGGTCCTCTTCATTCAACTAGCTCATACAATGAATCACAGCACAAATTTAATATGACTTTTTTTTTTTTTGCTGATGGAAGGAAACAGCCAAGGCTGTTCCAGAGGACTTTTGTGTAGCCTGCATAATTAACTTGTAAACCGCCCAGAGTGTGCTTGTAGCACTATGGGGTGGTATATAAGCAGCACACTTTGCTTTTGCTTTGCTTTTACCTAAAGGGTCTCTTGACTTACTTAAAAAATATTTATTGTTTTTGTATGCCACCTTTCTCTCGGGTTGCAGGACTCAAGGTGGCTCACAGATCATTGTTCATCTAATGCCAAATAGATCATAAAGAAGAGATCAGACAAGCCTATCTGGGGAGTGTAATTCATAGCTCTGGTGCCACCACTGAAAGGCCTTTTTCCTGGGCTGCTTCAGTTGTCTTGGCAAGGATACCATTTATTATAGTTCCTGGTGAGGAGGTCAAAATTGAGGTAGTTACATATGAAAGGAGGCAATCTTTCAGGCAACTAAGCATTTTAGAATAAAGAAGATGTACTGTAGTAAGAGTTTGAAGTTGGAACTTCATGCAAAAATGCCAATTACTGCCTTGCACTGAATTTACTATGTATCATAGAAACATGAGTCTTTTTCACCTTAAACAGTGTTCCAGTATCCACTAATTTTTAAGAACCCTATTAAATATTGAGCAGAATTGCTAACTCCTGCACTAGAAACTAGATATAAACAAGGATAAATTTCTAATACTTGGAAGAAAGGGGAGTTCTATTTTTCTTCACAGAGTATCTGGTTTTCCTGAACAACCATACTCCAGCATTTCAGAAATTTTGCTGGTTTTCCACAAAAGCTAATAAACTGAAAAAAAATCTCTAAATCTACACCTGCCTTTTTAATGGTTCAAAAAGGAAAAAAAGAACAACCCCCTCCCTTTGAATTATTCATTTAGTTCATAATTAAATAAAAGGAGTCTTGGGAAGAGTGGGTAGGGGAAAAAAAGATGAGTAGAATCATTAGGTTCAAGAGCTGGTAACACTAATTCTATTCAAAATCAGTAAGACTACAGACAGAGATCTGCTTTCAGCTAAGAGTATCACAGCTGGAAGACATCAACAAGTTCCCAAGAATACTGATATTGAGTGCAGGACGTAAGTTGTATGTCAAATAATATTCAATCAAGCAAAAAACGTTTGACAGCCAGAATCCAAATGAATCTTTACGTCTGTGTTAAGTGCAGTGGCATAACTTAAGAGCAGGAAATACAGTAGGTGCCAACTAAAAAATCCCTGATCAAATCCCATTCACATACCGAGTCACACACTGACACAGTACTAGGAACTCAGTCAGGGACTTGTTAAGTAGCAAATATTTGCTGCTCTTAGTCACACCACTGAAGTTATACAGGAATACATATTCACCTGCATGCTGGGTGGCATACCTAATTAAGGCGGGGGGGGACAATGAAGGAAGCTATAATCACTTGACATTTCTTCCAAAATATAGTACAAATAGTGTCAGAAAGCAAATCATCACAGGGGAGAAATAGAAACAAAGCACTTACTTGGTGCAATCGTTGCATGTGGTCGACATGGAGGAATAGGATAAGGAACAGGCTTATGAGGATTGTATGTTGCTGGAGCCTAAACAAGCAAGGCAGTGCTGGGTCAACACAGAACATGTACACATTAAGTTGCCATAGGATAATTAAGGTATGTACAATGAAGACACACCGGGGTGTTTTGCTGTCCATCTGCCAGCATCTGCGCTTCACTGATACAGTACTTTATTCTAGGTCATAGATTACTCATATCTCATTTGCCATATTCAGGCATTCTCCTCCAAGTAGTTGCAACTGCATGAAAAGAGACTCCAGTGCCATGTGCTTCTGCACCCCATTGTTCATGCTTTGAGGACCTGTCTAAAGGGGGAGCCTGCCATATGCACGCAGATCTCTCCAAGGTTTGTCACCCCTGATAATGAATGAAAAGAGCAATTGCCTTCCTGAGATTTGCACCTTTCCTTCAAGATACTGTGAGGCTATGGGTTTTGTAGTACTTCCCAGGATTTGCAGGTGTTCATTATGCCTAGAGAGTGTTTGTTCTTGTGAAGATGAGCCAACGTCGTTTCTCAGGACTGATAACCAAAACATTCCTTACTAATGGCATACCAGCCTGGGATAAGAGGAGGAGCTGTGTAAAGTTACAAGTTGGGCGTGGAGTTGGGGACAAAGGACTGTACAGTGGTGCCCAGCATAGCGAGGTTAATCCGTTCCGGATTAACCTTTGCTATGGGGAGACATCGCTATACAGAAAGGAAAAGCCCATTGGAAAAGTTCCAAATGGGCCCAAAACTCACCGTTCTGCGATTTTCCCAATAGCGGCAGCCATTTTCGCGCCCTCGGTAAGCGAGGGCAGGGCGCGAAAACGCTGCGCGCAGCCATTTTGGAACCGTCGATCAGCTGATTTTTAAAAAACGCTATGCAAAGATTGGTAAGCGAAACGCTTAGCGATCGTCGCTAAGCGATTTTTGCCCATTGGAACCGTCGGTATGCCTTCGCATTAGCGATCCCAAAAAACGGATCGCTATGCGAATTCGTCGTCATACGGTGCACTCGTTAAGCGAGACACCATTGTATGCTGATTGGATACCATTATGGGACAGAGACTTTGATTTAAGTTATAGAAGAAGGGGGGCTAAATAAGTTGTTGGCGTATGTGTGTAAGTTGGAGAAGGAGATGGATGACAGGTTTACAGCTTTCATTGATGGATTGGGGATTTAGTCATGGTAATTTAGAATAGCCTAGTAATTAAGTAGTAAAGCTATTAGTTACTAAGTATTTTATTGTTTTATGGAAAAGTCTTACAGAAGCTTATTTAATACCTAGATGATTCGCCTTTAAACCAGTAAAATTGTATTTTTTCTGTATTTTTCTTTGTTTTACAACTTTTTACTCTTTTTAAATAAATATTCTATATTTTATCCCAGTGTGATTCTTGGGGGCAAGGGCGAGAGTGCCTAAAAAGTGCCTTAGCCAGAAGGGCTTTATTTGCTATTTTTGGTTATTTGGGTGTCCTATCTAGTCAGGATAGTGTGCAAAGATCAAAGTACACAGCTAAAGTGTTTTGTGCCTATATAAGGGAGTAATTGGAAATCTAGGGACAGAAGTTTGCCCATAGTTGCCCCACTCATGCACCTACTAAATCTCATCCAGTCTAGAATAAAAAGGTGGTGGATGCTGGGAACTAGAGTAGGCTCCTTCCCGTAGTGGAATGACTTCTCTAAGGAGAGGCATTCCTGAGAGATACATTCCTCCTCTTCTAATTTTTCTGTGCATTTTCTTTCTTAATGACTCTAAAAATCAGTGTTTGCTATTTTTACCTTAATATTTACACACATCTCTAGAACTTGTGGAACTACAGCAACCACAGCATTTGTCCTATTTTCACTGTCAAGTTATATTCCTACCAAATGAATCCCATTCTATTTGCAAAATACAGTATATAAGCAAGGTTCAGTCGGTAACTTCTAGCTTCATTATTGCAACGTACTGGTTTGGATGGTCCAAGAATACGAGCTGCTATTCCCTTGCCTTCGTTAGTATAGTCTTCATTTTCCTCTTTTACAGGGGACCCCTGGAAAATAAAGAGGAGCTGCGATGAAGCATCTAATACAATACGGGAAATGAAAAGGCAGACTACACCAGTCTGCACAGTGACACTCAAAGGAATTCTTAATGTAGTAATAGCTACAGCTAATTAGAGAATACCCTGCATTACACAGATTTCTGTACATAAGAGATCTACGTGATTGGGCAACACAAAAAACTTCCACAAAGCAACAGTTCCAGACGACACCTTCTATAGCAGACAAGTACGTGACTTCAGTATGTCTGCACAAGACACACAGGTGGATCTTACACACCAGTTCTGAAACTTGGGGTTTACACTACACAAATCCAATACGATTCTGGCCATGGGCAAATTACTCTTTCATTTTCATTTAAATTTTAGGAAACATAATTTATGTAACACATATTTACAAAGCAGGTGAGGTGATTTTCCAATACAACTACAAAGTGAAAATCAGTCATACTCAATGAGACCATGCATACCGGAAAAATTCCATTTATGCGACTGGGTTTCCCCTTTGGATAAGGGTTACCAGGAATCATACCACAGGAAGATATCATAGCATGAGGTGCTTTACACCCTGCTTTGGAAGCCTGCAATATAAACCAAAAATCAAATCAGATAGAATGACACTGGACTGCAGAATGAGACTTACAATTTTGTAAGCAAGGCAGGATGTTGATTGAATGACACATAGTATAATGTTCAGATATAAAGTACTAGATTCTAGGTGGACAGTGAGAGGCTGATTAACATAGCAATTTGCAAAGTAATACGGTAGATTCCACATGGATGGCAGGAACTTTAGCAAGATCACGACAAACATGACCCTTACTGCAGAAATGCTTCCATAATTGCTAGGATTGAATTAATCTAAGTGCATCTTACAGCAGCTGTTCAGCTAGTATTTGTGCAACTACTGGTAGGACATTACATGAGTGGCAAAGGTACAAAAGAGAGCAGTGTTAGATGTAACTCTCCATAGCTAGTTAGTGGAATGCTCCAGAGATCCTTCATTTACTTTGTAAATGGAATTCAAAACAAGATCTTTTAAAAGATAATCAGATCAAAACCACAGAACTACATAGCTCTTCAGTAGGCAACAGAAAAAACTGGCAACACAAGTACAAATGTTACATTCAAAAGAGTGGAAAATCCACAGACAAACAACTCTCAGTTTCTTCATAGTTTCAAATGCTTAGGGTTCAGGAGATACATGAAAACAATGTAGTGAAAATATTCAAACTGTGAGGGATTCTGTTTTACTACCACAAGATCCATTTTTCAGCCCTTCTGAGATTCAATTAATTCCTGTTTATAGGGTCTTATAATCAGAGATGGGCATGAACCACTGGTTCATCCAAATTACTAACAGTTGTTCGGCATTTCTCAGACCTGCCTCCTCTGGTGGACGGTGGCCCAGCTGCCCTGCCCTGCCTCCTCTGGCCGCTGCCACTGAGTGGGTGCTCACTGGAGGAGGAGAGGTTGGGAAGCACCGAACACCTGTTCATCCAAATGACAACTGGCACAAAATGCTGAACTGGAAGTTTGTGGCCATCTCTACTTATAACCCATGATTTTATATATTTGCATTTTTAAAAATTACATAAACCCAACCCCAGTGACTAGCTGTGCACTCATACCTGTTCCAAAATTTTTCTGCATCTCTTCTTCTCAGACATGCTAGTTCGGAAGAGGTCTTCGATAAGGCGGTAATTCTGAGCATCAATAATATTACTGTAAAATGATGCATTTAGAACATTAATAGTTATCACGTGAACAATCAGCAGAATTATACTTTAATGTGACTAGGGTTTCTTAGCAGCAGAATTAAAAAACAAAGCTAGTTTAAATATAGTAAATACAGATTTGCTAAATTTAAATATAGAACTAGCTAATATACACAGGATAATACCAGTCAGTCAGACCCCCATTAGGTAAAATGTCTTAAAACATTGAATCTTTCACTTCATCAAACATCAACAAGATTTATGCTAGTTCTGACTACAACAGTAGGCATGCAAGATGAACAGCTGATACTTACGAAGCCAACAGTTCTAAGGCAATAAGCCTGTCTTTGCTAAAAGTGAAACAGTTGAGGATGTTAACCACTTTTGCTGCAGAAACAGCTACCATTTTCTAGGGAAAAAGAAAAAAGAAAAAACAGAAGACAGATCAAGAAATGCTTCATCAGCTCTTAGGGAAAGCATCTTAGAAATACAGATGCTTGACTCATTAAATGGATGCATGAAATGGTGTGTGTATGTGTGGGTAAATCATAGTAGAGTTTGGAAAGCCTATTATTTGGATGGCAACTCCAAGGATAATGGAAAAGAGGATTCTGAGAAACGTAGCCCAAAAAAGTAATTTATTTGAGCTTGATTAGCAAAAGAGGATTTAATGAAAATATTGCCTCTACTAGAAAAACTTACATGTTGTAATGCCTTCATTGCCTTTAATTGTGGTTCAGCCCAAGAGAAGTACCTCAGTAACTCAACAATCTGTAACCAAAGACATAACAGATCATCATACATGCAAGCACATTATTTAAATGAAATAATTCATTCATTGCTAATAATTTATCTGTAAGTAACAACAACACTTAGGGAAACCTCCTTGATTTTTAATAGAAAAGAAAGTTTGATTACTAAATTTTATACATTACATATCAAGCATGATTATCACAAATTCAGCATGCCTAGATACTTTTACTTCCAAAATTAAACCAGATACAAGATTTTAGGACTTGGATTATGAGCCTAGACTGAAGATTTATGATTGGAATTTTGCACCCCACCTGTCCTTGTGGGGGATGGTGGTGAAGTCACCTTATCATGAAGTCACATCTACCTTGTTACTCTATGGCACCAAATAATACTCTGCGATTTACAAACCTTTTGTTCATTTCACAGCATGTGATTCTTGGATCAATTACCAAGGAAAACATCCTCTCCTGCTGGACCATGGAAAGCTGTCCTTCTCTCTCAGGCCTAGGGAAGGAGTGGGTAACATATGGCTCCTCAGTAGCCCTGGTCCCACAACAACCCACATCTTGCGACCTTTTACAACGTAGGGGATCCAAAATATCTAATTCTGGGGGTGTGGAGGGCAGGTCTGCCATGTTTTAAGGCATCTCCTGCATCCTTACCATTTTTTTTTAAATCAAACCTCTTTTGCCATTAGAGGGAAATTTTCCATTTTTCCCCCTAAAAAAACCCACACAATTTTTATACAGCAACATTTGGGGGTGAGGGTTGCAAGAACCCTTGCAAGGACAGGATTGGGGAAAATCTATCCCTGTTCTGAGGGTATTGGGGGAGTTTTACATTTCCCCAAAATGTGTTTTGGATGCCAAAAATATGGTGAAATTGCCTTGTGCCTCTGGAAGACACCATGACCCTTTCTACATAAAAAGGGAAGCCAAGGGCTGAAGTGACACAGTGGTGGCACACAGCCTGTGGGCCGTAGTCTGCTCAGTTTGATCTACAGGAGATAAGCCCAATGCCAAAATATATCATAACATCAGTAACTTCTTTATTTATCACATTTGTTCACCCATATCTACTATTCCAATGTCCTTAAGGCAATATATATCACTCTCCTCCTCACACCATGATCAAAAAAATGCTAAGAGGCAGATCAGACAGAAAGAGCAAGACCAAGAGAATGCATAATACACAATTGCCAGTGAACAGGTTCTATGCCTTAGCGAGCACGTGAACTTGAATTTCCTTTCTTCCACTCCAATTCTCTAACCACTACATCGCACAGCCTGTCACCCCCATTCTGAAAGGGAAAAATGAGGCATCTTTAGCAGGCTTTTCCTGCTATAGCATGTTTTGTGTTCATTCTTATCTTCCAGAGGTTCGTATAACTTATTAGTTCTTCAGGATTACCTGCTCACTAGAGAAGTATCCATGTACATATTCAATGGCTTTTAATTTGTATTCCATCAAAACAGCCTGTTAAAAACAAAATATGCATTGTCAAAATGGAACCAGAAATTAGATTTCCAAGACATTTCAACAACAAAATATCAAAGATTATTATCCAATAAGGACTTTTAACCTATCAGATATTAATAAAACCTCTATGTTATTCTTTGTACCATCCATAAAGACTACTATCCTAAGCATATCTTATATAATAAAGCAGAACTCAATGTGAAATTCCATTCATAGAAACATCTTTAGGATCAGGATGCAAGAGGTACTGTAGCACAGACACACAATCAGTACCTCCCATTAAAATCAATTTAGTTATTGGTTTTATAAAATAATATAGTGGTGCCTCGCATAACGTTTTTAATTGGTTCCAAAAAAAAAACCTTATGCGAAAAAAACTTTATGCGAAACACCATTTCCCATAGGAATGCATTGGAAACCGGTTAATCCGTTCCAATAGGCACGGATTGTCATCCTTAAGCGAAAAAACCCATAGGAAACATCGTTAAACGATACAATGTTTCCTCCATTGGAATGTATTGAAGCTGACTCAATACATTTCAATGGCTTTGCGAAGTCAATTTTTGCAAATTTAAGTGTGTCATAAAAGGGTCAAAAATGGTTTTAAATGCTTGGATTAGCTTCTGCACCCTCTAAAACGGATGCAAAAGTTAATTTGGCTTTGATCTGATTTTTCGTTAATTTATGGTGAATTTCCCCCCCCCCCCCAACTTTTGACAGCTGTCAAAATCTGACAGTTCCATTGTTTCCTATGGGGGAGAAAAAAATTCACAAAAAATTAACGAAAAGTCAGATCAACGCCAAATTGCGTATGCACACATTTTAGAAGGTGCATTAACGATTCCAAGCATTTAAAACCGTTTTTCAACATGTTAAGACACTTTTGTAATTGAAAAAATGAACATCGTTAAGTGAAGCAGGGGACCTAAAACCAAAAACGTTAAGCGAAGCATGGTCCCAAAATCGCTATGTGAAAATCGCCCATAGGGAAAAACGTTATATGAAGCACAATCTGACTCTGAAAAAATAAACGTTAAGCGAAAAAAACGTTAAACGAAGCTAACGTTATGCGAGGCACCACTGTATTAAATATAACTTATTTATTTTAAGACAAAAATAAATTCCTGCATATACCATTTCCCCCTCACCTATATAATAATATTTCAACTACTCAAAACTCCACTGTCCACATAAACAATCATTTCCTCCTCCCACAAAAAATCCAATCCAAAATTTGAACTTTCTATCATACTGCTCTGCCAAATGGAAAAGCAACATTTTCAGTTGTTTATACAGTTGTATAACTTTGTTGGGATTTCTCTAATCCCGAATTACCTTTCTAATTTCATCAAGCACCATCTCAAATGCTTTCTTATCCATATTGTGTTCTTCAGAGGCACAGCCTCCTGTTTGGTCCAGGCACTCTTTACTGCAGAACTGTCTTCTGTTGAAAAATACACACACAAACAAAAGAAAATTAAAATCTGCTTACACATCCATCCACAATACTCATCCTGATCATGTGCCATCAAGTCAATTCTGACATATGTTGACTCTTCTCGGAGTTTTCCAGGTAGAGAGTACTCAGAAGTGGTTTACCATTCCCTTCTCCTTGGGGGCATCTTGGGACTGTGCAGTTTGTCTGAGGCCAAATTGGCTGGCTTTTCTGGGATTCGCAACTAGAGATGAGGATTTTTTTAAATGAGCGAGTGTTACTTCCTTAAGCTTCTGGACTGGGGATAAGATTTAGAAGCATTTACAGTGGTGCCTCACTTAGCGACGTTAATCCGTTCCGGAAAAAACGTTGCTAAGCGATTTAATCGCTAAGCGATTATTAAAAGCCCATAGAAACGCATTAAAACTTGTTTAATGCGCTCCTATGGGCTTTAAAACTAACCTTATGTGAAGATCCTCCATTGCGGCAGCCATTTTAGGTGCCTCTAAAGCGAGGCAACACAGCGGGCGGCCATTTTGTTTTCCGGTGGCCATTTTGAAACCACCGATCATCTGGCCGAAAATGGGGGCTTTGCAGTGATCGTTTCCCCACGATCATCGCAAAGAGATTTTTCCCTATAGGGGCCATCGCTAAGTGATCGCTCTTGCGATGGCCAAAACCCCATCGCTAAGCGATTTCATCACTCAACGGAGCGATCGCTAAGCGAGGCACCACTGTATTCATGTTCTCCTGAAAAGTGTTTCCTACCCATCCCCGTGTTCACTCTGTGAAGCCACAAAATGTATTCAAGCACCTGTGTTCCAGTTCAAAACCATTAACACAAGATCCTCAAAGCTACAGTATCTTCTAATGAGCAGCCTTCCATCAAAAACACTGAAGCCTGAGCTAAAGTAACAGCAGTTCATTTCAGCTAATTTGCATATCTAAAACAAGTCTAAATGGTGATTATTTGATACAAGTTGATTACCATCTAAGCTGTTTCCTGCCTTCAGCATGTATACACTGTCATCCTTACGTCCTGGAGCCCTCAGGATGCTGTCCCTAAGCAGAATCTAGAGTCACAATTCTGTAACTATGGAGGAAGGAAAGTGTATCATCTACTTAGGAAACCTCATGCCATCTTTTAGACAGTTTTGTAGTGTCTCCTATTGCAAGATATTAAAGTACTCTACCTAAGTGGATGTAACACAGATCCATTCTGAAATTGTTCTAATTACCCTGTTTCTCTGAAAATAAGACCTAATTTGAAAATAAGCCCTAGTATGATTTTTCAGGATTCTCGTAATATAAGCCCCACTCAAAAAATAACCCTCAGTTAAGTGAAACCCTGCCCTCCACCATTGTGCAGCAACCAGAAGAAGATGACATGGCTGCATTTGAATAAATGTAGATTGTTGTACATGGAAAAAAATCCCCAGAAAACAAGCCCTAATGCATTTTTGGAGCAAAAATTAATACAGTGGTGCCTCGCTTAACGATGATAATCCGTTCCAGGAAAATCGCCGTTAAGGAAAAACATTGTAAAATGAAATTAAAAACCCAATTGAAATGCACTGAAACCCGTTCAAGGCGTTCCAGTGGGGTAAAAACCCAACGTCCAGCAAAAATCCTCCATACGGTGGCCATTTTCGCTGCCTGTATAGCAAGGAATCAGTCCCTAAACACAGTGGGGAGCCATTTTAAGCACCCGGTGGCTATTTTGAAAACCTGACGATCAGCTGTTTTTGATCGTTGTAAAGCGAAAATCAATTCCCGAAGCAGGGAACCGATCTTCGCAAAGTGAAATTCCCCCATTTAGACCATTGTTGCGATCACAAAAAGATCGTTGTAAAGTGGATTCATCGTAACACGGGGCAATCATTAAGCGAGGCACCACTGTATAAGACCCCATCTTATTTTTGGGGAAACATGGTACTAAAAGAAAATTTACACTCTTGACCTAACAGATCAAACAACAAAACACAGAATTTGACCATGCAGATACAAAACATTAATAAACTAAACTACATGCCAGAATCCTATTGACAAATGTGGAACCCCTAAGGGGCTTTGTAGCAGGAGCATTTTGCATTTGCTCTGGTGATCTCTGGCATGCATTTGCACTAACAGTAGGTCACCTGGTTGAAAACAATTTCTTACTGTGTAAATGATGAAGAGTAACTGAGTGTGTAACAGATGGTTTATGAGCAACAACACATTTACAATATTTCCAAGTACTTTAAAGAGAGTTAATCTATAGAGCATGACACTTTCAGAGAATACTGGGAAAAGAGTAATCTATTCTGGAATCTGCTTAGTCTCCTATCCGGATGTAGTTCTGGGCACCACATTTTATAAGGGTTGTAAGCTAACGTGGTGGCACTGTGGGTTAAGCTGCAGAAGCCTCTGTGCTGCAGGGTCAGAAGAACAGCAATCATAAGATCAAGTCCACATGACAGAGTGAGCTCCCGTCGCTTGTCCCAGCTCCTGCCAACCTAGCAGTTCAAAAGCATGTACAGTACATGCAAATAGATAAATAGGTACCACCATGGTGGGAAGGTAACAGTGTTCCGTGTCTAGTCGCACTGGCCACGTGACCATGGAAACTGTCTTCCGACAAACTCTGGCTATATGGCTTGGAAACAGGGATGAGCACTGAGCCTAGAGTCGGACACGACTGGACTAAATGTCAAGGGGAACCTTTACCTTTACCTAAGCTAACTGGAGTGTGCCCAGATAAAGGCAACTAAGAGGGCCAGCATGTATAAAAAACAGACATTCTCTTCTGCTCCAAGTGCAAGATTAGTTGGAACTTGCTGTTGTAATGCAATAGAGATTATTGCACTGATTAGCATCATCAGCAGTTTTCAAAAGCCTCCATTTCATTCAAGCTACAAGACCCAAATGAAAATCTTGATAAATTTTGTTCAGCACCCCAACTCTCTTTTCTCAGGTTACCAGAGTTGCTTCTAAAATTTGGAGGCAACTGCATCTTCCCACATTACAGAGCCTCATGAAATCACAGGGCACAGCCTGATCTCCCATTACGTGGTTAACCAAAGCAACAGGAAGTAAAAACCTTCCACAATGCCAGAACTGCAAATGCTGGCTGCAGCCACTTCTGCAGTGGTATCATCAGCAGCAGCAGCTGTCAAGTCAATTCTGACATATGTTGACTATTTTCAGGGTTTTCTAGGCAGAGAGTATTGAGAAGTGGTTGACAATGTTCTTCTCCTGGGGGCACCATGGGACTGTGCAGTTTGCCCAAGGCCACACAGGCTTTTCCAGGATGAACAGGAGGGAACTGAACTCCCAACTTCTAGCTCCACAACATCCACCTAATTCACTGAGCTATCCTGTCAGTTTTCTGTAGTGGTCTGGGTGGTACCCAAAGGTAAGGTATGCAGTGTAGGTGTTGCCCATTCCTGATTTAAGGTATCTTCAGATGGGACAGCCTTCTATACCCAGCACCTTCCAGATGTTTCAGACTACAATTTCCAGCATCCTGTCATTCTGAGTAGACATGCTGGAAGCTAACAGGCCAACTCTTGTGGAGGGCAGTCAGCTGAAGAGTGCTGGTTTATGATCATCTTCCTCAAAGCCTCAGAAGAAACAGGTGAGAACTACCTTGTAACCGGCTCAGCTTCTACATTGTTGTTGACGACACTATACAACCCGCTTTCACCGGGCGCCCCTTTTAGAGTCGCTTGCCAACAGATACACTAAATCAGGATACAAGCCTCCCCAATTCAGCAGCGCTGACTAGAGGTTAGACCTGTACTGAACACATCCACACGTGCTGATTCTAAAGTACACGAGATAGGCACGTTCCAGACGGAAGCCCTGAAATGCAAGCCTGTACATGATTATAGACAAGCCGGTTCCGCGGAGATTTCCTGGCACTCACTCCCAGGTTCAAGGCTTTCTCCGAAAGGAACCGACTCCACGCTACCGCAAACACCCAAGCGCCGCTAAAGGGCTACAGCCTCCGAAGCAGGGGAGACAAGGCAGGCCCCAAACCTCCCTCGGGGAAAAAGAAGGCAGGTTCGGGGTTTCGACAGCCCCGTCGTCCTGGTCGCCAGGGGCCCCCCTCTTCCTCCTCCACTAGCCAGCGCTTACCATCAGGGGCGGCCCGGCAGGCAAGCAAGCAGGCAGGCAGAGAAGCCGCAGCCACTGGCCGGCGTCGGCGGCGTCGGAGCAACGCGCGCAACCCCCCACGGGCCCCCACCGCGCGGAGCCAAACTCCACGCCTCGTCGCGCTCTGATGATGTCGCAGGCAGGTCCCTCCAATGAGGGGGCTTCTCTCCGCCCCTCCGTTTCGCGTGGATGCTGGGAAAGGAAAGGAGGAGGCGCGGCGCCCCGTTTGCAGGGGAACTTGGAGGGCTGCTACACCGCGCTTCCCCCCATGGACAAGTTTGGGCTTGCGGCGCCTCCGTACAATCCCTTACGCACCAGAGCCAGCCCCCGCTTGTTATCCATTCATGCTTATTACCCAGTAATTAGTTAGTATTCACAGGGACGGTGGGAACCTAGTTCAGCTGCTGTCAGTGCCTCACTTCCAAGAAGCACCTGTACCTGCCAAGCCACTGGCATAAACGACGTGGGGGTCTGGTTTTGGTTGGTGATGTCGTGGGTAGAGCGAGGGACTCGGGAGACCTTGGCTTGAAAAGGAGGGTGCGGGATGGTACCGGTAAAACCCCTCCTTAAATCTCTTCTGTTGAAAGGTCTATTAGAGTCGCTATAAATCGGTCCTAATTTCTGAATAAGGCCTTCTGGAAGCAAAGATACGGTGATAAGCAGCGTCGCGTGGGTGGGTGTTGCGATTCCATAGTATCCTCATCTCTTCTCCCCCTTCCTCTTATTTTTAGCATGCTCCCGCCCATTTGACCTGCTTTGTCTTATACTTTCCTGCATACAACTAAACGCATACTTAACCTGGGATAAACTTTTTTTTTAACGTGGCCAGTAAGGTCATCGGTTCGGGCTACATCAGTTGTGGGTGAAAAACGTTCCCAAATTAGATGCTCCTGTTCTTTCAAAGGCAGCTTTTGGTAATATAGCGCCACCCCGTGAAGTTTCAGCAAAGTACTTCAATGACTGAGTGGGTGCAATAGCTGAAGGATCGCTTTGTTCTCGTTCAAGAGCACGGTCACAGTATTGAATTAAATTTACGAGGGATTGGGGTTTTAAAATTTGATTTAAAATCATGTGGTTTCTGGTTTGGTGTGTCCTCTTGGAAAAGCGTTTAATCCGTTTTTAAACTGTGTTGTATATTGATGGTTATAGGTTTTTCAGGCTGTTTGTGTTCTTGAGGTTTTTCTTCCTAATGTTTTGCCAGTCTCTGTGGCTGGCATCTTCAGAGGACAAGAGTCAGAACTCTCTGTGCTCAACTATCCCACAAAATTGCACCAACAACTACTTCTATTGTTTCTAAACAACTCAGTTCAGGTAATTGTCCATAAGAACTTGGTAACATTTCACTAATGGAATAGTCTGGTTTCATCATGGAGCTGACCCAAATTGTTCCTTGTCTGTCATCTTTCTCAACAGGGTGCTCCTCACCACACAGACCGTGCCACAACACAGGTGGTGTGCCCAGTTTCCCTCGAGTGGTGGTTGTTGAAAAGATGTGTCCGGTCGGATTGCCTTCCTTCAATGAGCCTGTTCCCTTGGGAAAACCACCACAGTCAATTCTAAAGGGTCTTTGCCTGCGACTCCTTCTTTTCTTGGAGCAGGATCTGGCAACAAGCCTCCAACCTTCAGGTTGGGGAAATCTTCCAACAAATCGCGTGTCACTTTCCTGGGGGTTTCAATAGCTAAGTCCAATAAGCCAGTCCAGTATTAGAAGTTCAGAGAATGCAGAGCCGATGCCAAAATGCCAAAGCCAAATCACAAACTGTAATCAGAGGTCAGGGTCCAAAGTCAAATCACACAACATAGTCCAGGGTCAGAGTCCAAAGCCAAGGGTCCAGAGAACAAAGTTTAAGGTAGTCAGGAGTATGGATGCGAACCAGAGATTTGACTTGTTGCTTCCATGAGCTTCCCAGCCATCTGGGAGCTGATTATATAGCAAAACAGTCATTGAACTGCTGGAAGCCTTTCATCCTGTCAATACTCAGGACTAGCTGACCTGATGTTTTTGCGGGCAGCATTGAGGCGATTCTCTGACCTTTGCGTCATAAGTCTTTGCCAAAGTCTATCCCTTACCCTGGCTAGTGGGGGAGGAGAATCTGGTGGCGATTCAGCTGTCTGTGCTTCTAATCACTCAGCATTCTCCTCAGCTGTAGTTAACCCCTCAGGTTCCAGATCTTCAGCTGAACTCATGAAATCGCAGTGCCTTTTTGTAATCAACCCCTTTCCCTCCTTTCATGTCTTCCTCCTGGACTCTGAAAACCCTCCTTCCTCCTCCTTTTTATCCTCTTTCCATATGGATAAAGTTAACTCCTTCCTTTCCCTTCCCTTCTTCTACTAAACAAACCTCTACTTTCATCTCTCTCTCCCTTTTCCCCACTTCCATCACTCCTTCTGTTTCCTCTCCTTTTGCTTCTTTTAACAGTTCCTTTCCTTGAGGAGACAGTACACTCTCATTACTTTTCTCTCATCCTATTCCTCCTTCATAATGGGATTGCTTTTGAAGATGGTTTGAAAACTTCAGCTGGTTCAAAATGCAGCAGCCAGACTACTGACTGAGGCCAGTTACAGGGAGCATATAGTGCCCCTGCTATAACAACTGCACCAACTGCCAGTACATTTTGGGGCCCAATTCAAAGTGCTGGTCATTGCCCACTAGATCCCCCTAAGGGGCAAGTTGCACTCGGTCAGAGAGTTTGACAGGCCGCCTACCTACCACCTTTGCGCTGGGGCAAGTCCCAAGACCTCAGCAGTGTGTAGCGTAAGCCCTATGAAGAAGTCTGACCTTAAAAGAACACTTTGTTTACTCAGTACTTTGCAACTACAGACACATGGGCTTTGTGATTCCTTAGAACTCACTGAAGCTCAGTTAGGTAGGACTCTTGAAAGATAGCTAGTTTGTGGCCCTCTCCGCTTCCTGGATTTAGCAGACCCTGCTGTTCAAGAGACCAGTCCTTTTGTAGAATTTTTATAATTAATTTTTATTAGAAAAATATAGTTTCATTAGAATCAATTTATATTGCACAAGCATTAGCATCAAGAACATATTCAAAGATCATTGCAATTAAATAAAATAACTATTCCCCATTAAAATAATAAAACACTACTGAGCTGATTTAAGGTGGGCTATAGTGGGCTAGCCCCCACCCCCTTCTTTCTCCTTACTTACATCTTTTCTCAATCAAGTCCTTTTCTCTCCCATCATCATGGAATTGAAATCCAAAACAGAAGAATACACGAACAACTGAACCACATTCAGTTACTTTCACATAACCCATTGTCTATTTTTCTACATTCTCTAGCTCCTCCCTTTATGGCAAATCTGGCTATTAACCAATTAACCTTAAGAGGCTGTACCACCTTCCTCCTCCCCTTATTCCCATGAGAGTCCAGGTGTTGCTTATCTCTTCTCCAACTAGCTTGGAATGTTGAGTCTTCCATGGGCCTCTTAATTCGGCCTTCACGCTATCTCAAACCAGGCTGTAATGGTTTTCAAGAAAACACTCTCATGGCACTTAGAAAAACACATTCCAATGTCTCTCAAATCATCTTCACACAGAACCTGTCTGACTCCATTTTACATTTCTCTGACTACATATCCCATCATGACATCTCTCTCAGTGCTTTAGATAATCAGAGGAGGCCCCATTGTCAGTGTAGGCATGGTTAATGGGAAAGAGAGCCTTCTCTGTGGCTGCTCCCAGGTTATGGAATGCTCTCCCTTGGAAGGTCAGGTTGGCCCTTTTTCTTTCTGCTGACATCTGAAAACCCACCTTTTCAGGCAGGTTTTTAACAGTCACAACTAAGTCCTTGAATTCCATTTTTTAATTATGATAGTTTTTGATATTTTGCCTGTTTAATTTATTCAATGCATTTTAATCAGAAGGGAAAGATATGGAGGCAGTGACAGATTTTACTTTCTTGGGCTCCCTGATCACTGCAGAGAGTGACAGGTTTAGATTAGGCACCCTTCAGTCTTGAGAGACTATGGCAACGTGCTCTGTATGGAGGACTTGGAACAGCATCTAGTGTGGCTGAGAAGGCCAATTTGAGAGGAATAATCCCTTCTGCACTGAAGACAAATACAATCAGTCCCCTGTACAGCTCCCTGATTTTGCAGGTTTCGGGACTGCCTCTTTGCAGCCACAAAATTAAAAGACGCCTACTTCTTGGGAGGAAAGCGATGACAAACCTAGACAGCATCTTAAAAAGCAGAGACATCACCTTGCCGACAAAGGCCCTCGTAGTCCAAACTATTGTTTTTCCAGTAGCGATGTATGGAAGTGAGAGCTGGACCACAAAGAAGGCTGACAGCCAAAAAATTGATGCTTTTGAATTAGGTGCTGGAGGAGGCTCTTGAGAGTCCCCTGGATTGCAAAGAGAACAAACCTATACATTTTGAAAGAAATCAACCCTGAGTGCTCACTGGAAGGACAGATCCTGAAGCTGAGGCTCCAATACTTTGGCTACCTGATGAGAAGACTCCCTCGAAAAGACCCTGATGTTGGGAAAAAGTGAAGGCAAGAGGAGAAGGGGACGACAGAGGACGAGATGGTTGGACAGTGTCACCGAAGCTACCAACATGAATTTTACCCAACTCCGGGAGGCAGTGGAAGACAGGAGGGCCTGGCGTGCTCTGGTCCATGGGGTCACGAAGAGTTGGACATGACTAAACAACAACAAAAATCCATTTATTCATATGAGAAATTGAGGCTGTTGTACTTTGGCCACATCATGAAAAGACTAGATTCACTGGAAAAGGTAATGATGCTAGGAAAAGTTGAAGTCAGCAGGAACCAAATATGAGACTGTAGAACTCTAAAAAGGAGCTGACCAGGGCTATTGAGAACAAGACATTTTGGAGTTCACCTATTCATAGGGTTGCAATAAGTTGGAGGCAACTTGGTGGCCCATAACAGCAAACCCATTTAAGATGTTCCTGTATTGCTAACAGAATTAATTGAGCATGATAAACACTTAGAAAAAAACCCTGTGAATTTAGCAATGTAACTTTTAAATCCAAAAACACAATTAAAATGCCAGTTACAATGCATTTTGATATATTCTTATGTTTCAGATTTTTAGACTATTTCTAATTGTTTATTATTCCTTTGATCCTGGCACTGCATATTAAATACTGTATTGCTAAATACCTGTATAAAGAAACCAAGTACATTTTCTTTCAGTGATCCATTTGAGTGATCTAGAAAAATAAATTACCATTAATGGCATCTTATTGATGAAAACTGGAGAAATTCGTTATGAATCCACAAATACAATAATTAAAATTCTGGTTGGTTTTGTGCAGGAATTGAACAAATTGTGGCCTTCCTGATACTGTCAGATTGTAACTCCATCACCCCTCACAATTTATTGAACAGCATTAGGCAATGTCATTGTGAGTCACTAAAACCTAAACATTAAATAGATTAAAAAACCCACCACAAAACAAATGGCCACAAACTATAAGCATCACTCACATGAGAAAACGGAACAAGGCTGATCATGGTTGCTCCAAGATTATGCTGCTACCCAAGGAGATTCAGATACTGTAATGCTATCCCCATTCAATCAAGTCAGGACACATGGTACCTAAAGGCAGACCAAGCCTGCTTGTTTGGCTTAAGAGACAGAAAAGCCCAAAAGCATTTCTGCTCATCCTTAGCAACAAAAATGCCATTAAAAAAAAAAAGGAGAATGAAGAATTCGCCATCCTTTTCTGATACCTGTATTCAAAACCTGGGAAAGACAATAAAGATGGAAGACAGCAGGAAAAGAGGAAGGCCACATACGAGATGGACTGATACCCTATAGGAACCCACAGACTGGAGTCTGCAAGAACGGAGCAGGGCAGTTGAGGGCCGGACCTTTTCGTTGATCGCTCATTCAAAGGGTCGCCTCAAGTCGGAGGGGACTTGACAGCACCTCGACAATGACAAACTTGGACCTCCCGAAGCCTCCTCTGGAGCCTCCTCACGCGAGAAACGCCTCAGGCTCCGCCCGGCCCGCCCTTTCTCCACCCGCCTCCGGTCCGGGGCGCCAGCCGGCGGCTTTCCCTCGGCGCTCTCCCCGGAGGCGGAGGGCTGGGGGCGCGGAAAGGGCGGTTCGGGAGCCCGCCCCGGCCTCCGCCTCCTGAGCCGCGCTCGGCCCCTTTTGACGTGGCACCGGCTGCCTCCCCCCCTCGGCCATGTTGGTTGCGTCGGCGACCGGGCTCAGTGCGCGAGGGAGAGTGAAGGGAAGCGGCCAGCGATAGAGGCGGCTCCTGCTCGGGCCGAGGCAGGTAGGGCAGGTCGACCCGTAGAGGGATGAGCCCCGACCGGGCGAGGAAAGGCTGGGCTGGGCTGTGGGAAGGGAGGACGCCGGCGAGGGGACCCTCCTCCTCTTCCTGAGTCTGTCCCCCTCTGTCGGTGGTTGAGGTGCCGGGGCGAGGGAGCAGTGGGCGAGGGGCGGCAGGTTCGCCCGAGGGCGTCGTCGGCTAAGAGGACTTTCCCCCCCACTCGTCAGCCCGGTTGCCGGGGAGGCTTCGGGCTGGAGGTCTCCCTCTGGTACCACCTGCTCCGGCGAGTGCAAACTAAAAACCCTTCCTCGTCCTCTTTTATTTATTTGGTTTATTTAACATATTTTTTACCCCGCCTTTCTCCTTTAAAAAAATGACCCAAGTCGTCTTCTATACACCTACTGAAGTAATTGTACCACACGTGTGGGACCTAATAATGCACACTGATTTTATATAGCTGATAGGTAGAGGGGGGTGTGGGCAGTAGGATGGACAATACTTTTTAATGTTGGGTTGGAGCCAAGCACGGATTGGCACCCAGTGGCTAGGGAATTTGAGTATCAATGATTGGCAGTGGGAACCAGATCCTAACTTGATCTGTCTTCAGCTGCTCACTTTGTCCCAATTTGGGCATCTTTGTGATCGAGCACGTAAAAGACAATGTGTAAGTGACCAGGAATATTGTCTAACCCAGCACATCACATCACACTCCATGTATTCTGAAGGTAGCCCACAGGAATGAGTAGGGGAAGTGTGTTTATTAAGCAACCAAAAGGGATGAATATGATGCATGTAACAAATGGAGCAGAGAGATGTTCTAGGTCAGTGATGGAGAAACTGGCATGCATGCCACAGCTGGCACGCAGAGCCCTCTCTGTGGGCATGCGAGCCATAAGTCGCCATCGAGAAATGCTTATCCGTCCCCCAGTCCTGGATTTTGGCATTCCCCTCTGTTGGTGCAGTGGTCCAGTGGGGGGGTGCAATGGCGTCCATTACCAGTCTAGTCCGATGGGGGATTGGAGGACCGTTTAAGTATTTTTCTGTTAATATCTCCCCTAAAAATACCAAACCCACACACAAGCATTTAACCCTTGCAGTGCAAGGGCAGTTGTTGTTTTTTTAACTAAAACCTCAGTATTCAGGTTTAATTGCAGTGTTGGCATTTCGAAACAAATAAGTTGGTTTTGTGTTGCAGTTTAGGCACTTGGGCTTAAAAAGGTTCACCATCACTGCTCTAGGTTTTTAGATCCAAAAATGAAAAGAGAAGAAAGAGGTAGGCTTGCATTGAGCAAGGGGTTGAACTTGATGGCCTTATAGGTCGCTTCCATTACGCTCTGATTCTAGGAGCCAGAAATGAAGCACAGAAAAAGTGATTTCTTATACAAGTGGAGAGACATGTTTCTTTTTGCAAGTTCTGATCATTCTACACATTAATTATTTAAGTATTTTGCAAAATACTGTATCAAGACAGCAAGCACACTTTTTGAAAGTACATAGCATCTTAAAAATGCATTACACCACGATATGAACTTTTGGAGGCCAGAACTAATGTATGACAAGGAATCTGTTTCGTTTAGGCAGTTTAAAAAGTGGAGAACACAAGAGTCCTGCTGGATCAGGCCAAGAGCCCATCTAGTCCAGCTCCCTGTATCTCATAGTGGCCCTACCAGGTGCCTCTGGGAGCACACGAGAGGCCTGTCTCCTCATATCCCTCCCCTGCATTTGGCATTTTGAAGTACTTTCTTTTTAAGCCTGGAGGTTATAGATCTCCATCATGGCTTGTAACCTGTGATGGACGTTTCTTCCAGAAATCTGTCAAATTCCCTTTTAAAGGCATCTAGGCCAGATGCCATCACCACATCCTGTGGCAAGGAGTTCCACAAACTAATGCACTGGGTAAAGAAATATTTTCTTTTGTCTGTTCTCTCTCTCCCAACACTCAATCGGAGTGGATGTCCCCTGGTTCTGGTATTGCGTGAGAGGGAAAAGACCTTCCCTCTATCCACTTTATCAATCCCCTGCATAATTTTATACATCTCAATCATGCCCCCCTCCCCACTAATCAAGTTAATGAAATAATAATACATACATTGGTTTGAAACTGAGCAGCTGGCTTATCATTTTTATAATTTTTGTGTGTTGTGAGTGGTTTTAGGCAGTGAAATTCTTTGTTGTAAACTGTAACCAGTACTGTATTCCACTGAGATTCAAAGAAAAACAAGATCATTCCAATGGGATTTATTTGTCACGTGCCTCCCAGGGTTTAAGAGTTATAGTGTGATGGAGTTGGGTATTACCTTATGAAGGAAGGCTGAACATATGCAGAAGTCCAGTATTCATTTTTAAAAGGAATGAGGAAGCTTGTGGCATACAATAAACATGTTTGGAATTGTGAATTGGAGCGTCTCCTATTGAGTTGCCTGTATGGATCTTTAATATTTTAATGAACAGTACAAATTCCATTGACATTAGTAGCATTTACTTTGAAGTAAATGTGTTAGTGGCATTGATTTGTAAAGTTCCTTGTAATTCATACTGAATTGCCTTCTCAACAGATCCATGGAGTAGTTTATCATTCTAGTGTAACAAATGGAACATTGAGCCTGAGAGTGAAAGTACGATCAAACAGAAATACTGTATAGTGTCACATTTCACCGGGAGTGATCTCCCTTAAAGTGAACTTTCTATGCACACAGGAATCAACCCAGCCCAGCTTCAAAAAACAGCAGCTCTGCTGCTAGACCAAAAAGGTTCAGATCGGATACAGATACAGAACTGAATCAGGTTGGTTTGGGATTTTTTGTGCATTATCTGATTGCAGGAAAACAGCTCACAGTGCACCATGCCACAAAAATGGTCCAGAATGTAAGCAGTCGCTCCATCTGGGTATATCTTGAATTACTTGCCCAAGACTATGCAAAACCTGTTGGAGTGATAGTTATTTGAGCTTAGATTGCTCACATCTGTAGACCTGTCAAAAGATGTCATGATAGGCCAGGGATTCGTGCTTTGTGAATTTCACATCTGTTATATACATATTTTTTAGGGTATAGTTGAGGTCAGGAAGATAGAAACTAGTGGAAAGAAAATAAATGTCTGTGACACAATCAGGTTTTATGAGCTACATAATCTGACATTTGAACACTAATAGCATACAGTTTGTGTAGTGAAACTGAAATGTAAGCACACCCTATCCTTTAGTTTTTAACTGATTTCATAACCAAAAACTGTGAGGGGCTGCAGTGATGCCTTTATTTATTTGTTTTAGATATTTTATGTGGGTGGGGGGAAGATAAAGGAAAAGGTGTGCGTAAGGGTGTAGTCTTAACTAGTCAGGATGCCTGAGGACCACCTGAGCTGACCCCTAGGCCAGCTGAGGCTGTGCTGAATGAAACCACCCTTGGCCAGGAGAGACTGGAACTTGTTTAGAACTATCTTCACTTTGCCTTTTCTTTATGCTGGCACAGTTGTTGTGTCCCTGGGACAGAGGAGGTTTGGATCTGGCATAATTTAGTTTCTCCCTCGATCCACTCTATTTCCACCACTCTTCTAGCTTTTCTGCTGATTGATCGCAGCCAGCAGAGCAGTTTTCTGAGGATCAGCTGACACAGGACAGCTCTGCTGGCATGAAGGAATTTCTGCTAGCAGAAAAAGCCTCTGCCTATTCTGCACCCCCTTTTGAGTAAAGATTATACTGTTCTATAGTAAAATACATTAATTAAATCCTGGGTCCCATTTTGCACATTGAGGATAAAGGTGAGTCCTAGATATGAAAGAGTGAAGGCTACCAGTCTAATCAAGTCATTTTGTGTACCTTGCCCTTTGTAGAACATGTAACCAGATAGTAAAATAAGGTACTATGAGAATTGCAACATGGACACTTTCTTTACCTGGAAGGAATAGAAAGATAGTTATAAATTGGCTTATGCCACAAACAGAATTTTAGCCACTATGTTGTGCTTGATGAAGACTAATTTACCTGGAATTCAGTGGTAGCTGGTTGGATAGCTAAGTGGTTTAGGTATCTGGCTGTGGAGATAGAGGCTGGCAGTTAGATTCCCCATTGTGCCTCCAGAGAAGCCATGAGCAAGCTGTACAGTCCCAGGGCACCCTCAGAAAAAGGGAGTAATAGATCATTTTGATGTAGAAAATCCTGGAAAGGATTGCCATTAATCAAAATTGTTATGCCATTATGCTCTCAGAATGCTGTCAGAATCAGCATGCTGCTATTATTATTATTATTATTATTATTATTATTATTATTATTATTATTATTATTATTATTATTATTATTATTATTATTATTATTATTATTATTATTATTATTATTATTATTATTATTATTAAACTCCAGGCACAGTCAAAATTATGAAAATATTGACTGGTATTATATAATGGATACAAGTTTTAACTAAAAATCTAAGTATCTGTTAAATATCGACACAGTTGTGGTAAAGGAGACGAGAGCTCAGAGGCTCTTGTCGGAGTGCCATCTCTCCCTAAGGCGACATAGGAATACAGACCACTCCACCTCCTACCCTGCCCTGGATGATACACGAGCCAGATTTGGTGGGAAAAGAGGAACGGGGCGGCCCCTGGTGGAGGCGGGAATGGGGGATATAAATGTGGGTCGGGACAATATACCAGGTGGATGGGAATTGATCTGGGTGCAAGATCCCTGGACAGGACAATGGGAACAGGTGAAGGTTCCCAGGGAAGAAGCCAAGGTTCCAGAGGTTCATGGTGTATTTATGTAATGTTTTGATGTATTACCACATCTTGAGTGATGTGTGTTCCAGCACATGGAGTCAATATTTCTTTGTATATTTGCCCTTAGAAATACTGTATCTCAACTTCCACACAGAACAGAAGGTCTTAAATGTCATTCTCCCACTGGACACCATTTAGCTCTGTGACAAATAGAATTTGTTCTCATGTGTTTCCAATTAATTTTTTAAGTGATAGCTTCTAAGACCTGTCATTTTAAGGGCTGGAATCCCAAAAAGTTAATTTTCCCGTCTCTGATTTCAAGATGTCTGTTCTGTTTGCTGATATGCCAATGCCCCATAGGGCCTTCAAATAAAAGCATTGCTTCAGCTTCTGATTTACAACATTCTCCTCAGTCTTTCATATATTGATTTAAGTGTTTGTTTTTTGTTGTAGAAATAAGAAAGCAATAATGACGACCTTCTTGGAATTCATTCAGCAGAACGAGGACAGGGACGGTGTTAGATTCAGCTGGAATGTATGGCCTTCCAGTCGTCTTGAAGCCACCAGAATGGTTGTTCCGGTGGCCTGTCTATTCACACCATTGAAAGAACGACCTGATTTGCCTCCTATTCAATATGAACCAGTCCTGTGCAGTAGAACTACTTGTCGTGCTGTTTTAAATCCATTATGGTAATCCCAATAAATGTTCTTACATATTGCATTTATTAGTATTATGAAAAGAAATGTTGTTGGAGTAACTGTGAAAATATTGTTTCTTATTGTAAGTTTACTTTCCCAGTGTTTTAAACCTTGATAGACAAAACTGTTTCTAATTTCTTCTCCGTAATAGAGTAATAAAGAGATGATGTCTTGGTGTATTTTAAAAATTGTATACAAAAGAGTGCATGTAGTCTGCACATTCTGATCTTAAATTAGCAATGTGTGTTCATTACAATTAGCAGTACTTGCACACTTGTTTCACCTTCAAACATTTTCCTGTTTTCTCAAGTTATAAGTGGTTGCCATTTAAAAATGAGTAAAACTGTAACATTTAGAAATAATTTTTGCTCTGAGATATAGTTCTCAGTGCATATAATACCCTGCTCTAAGCACATCTCCTTTGATTTTACAAGCGCTTACTTCAAAGTAAACTTTTTAGGGTTGGAAGGTAAGGTTTGATTTCAAAGGACTCTTTGGAGATGAATCCACTGAAGTCAGTGGGATTTGTTTCAGTATAATGCTGCTGAACTCCATGTGCACATATGATTTGTGTGCAGTCTTTTATTCTATTGAAGTGAATATTGAACCCTTTTAGGTAGAGGTGTGTTCTGTGCATTTGCTCTGCTGTTCCTGCAGATAATACCTATATTGTAGTATGTGAGCAAAATCCAGTGTTAATGCCAACAAGATTAGACCCACAAATAAAGGGGACTTGTTAATCAAAGCCATGTAAATTCCTTTGATTTGGGGCTAACAAAGGATTTAGCCCAGAGTGTCTCAGATTGGGCTGTATTGGATACTTTTAAGCACAGCTTCATAGGTGTTTCTATTGTCCAAAGCTGCAGGTTTATGGGTTTAATATTTGCAGTGCTTCGAGTTATTATAATGTATAACAAGATATTCTGAGTGCTTCTTATAACTTAAACTATAGTTGACACATTAGTAAAATAAAGGTATTTTAATGATGTTTGCTTCTGCAGTAATGTCAGTGTAATTCACTCCTTAAGAAACCTGCACTAGCACAGCTAACCAAATGAACCTCTTTTTATGTAACAGATCTGGCTTCTGCCACTGCATATAGCAATATTGAATTATATTTATTTAAATTTTTATGCCTCACTTTTCTAGCGGATATGTCCAAAAGGACTTAAAGTTATTGAAATAAAATAGATTAAAACAATAGAGTTAATATTGGTTAAACAAAAAGTACAGTAGTAGCAAAAAACAACTAAGAGCAATAAAAATATAAGAAGAAACCTCCAAAGGACTGAGTAGAAACATTTTGAGAACTAGCTGGATCTGAATAAAATTGTAAGGCTGAATTCCATATTTCCTGTTTTTATTTGACTCTAAAATCTAACTATGACTAACTTGCACTTATGATTTATTAAATCATTTTAAACTTTATTTTTGTAGCCAGGTGGATTACCGAGCAAAGTTGTGGGCTTGCAATTTTTGTTACCAGAGAAATCAGGTAAGATAAAATGTCAACAGATTTTCTTTCACATTGAGGTGGTGTGGGGAAAGGTCAGTGTAGATAATTATTTCAAAGTGTGTCCACTGGAAATTTTCTTACACTTGACTCCATTTTCTCTTCCAGTTCCCTCCTACATATGCTGGCATATCTGAGATGAACCAGCCAGCAGAACTTTTACCTCAATTTTCTAGTATTGAATACGTAGTACAGGTAAATAGCATGATAGCTATATTTGCACCTGTTGAGCTAGTAAAGTCACAATTGCAGTGGACTATGAATCACCATATTATAATGATATGTGGAATGTATGCTGACAGTAATACAATAGAGTAGGCTTGAGTTTCAAGTTTCAGCAACACTTGGCATTATCTAGTATTGTGTAACACAGACTTTTGGTGTGGCCTAGAAATGGATGTTTCTGAGATAACATTTGAAATGTATTTAGTTATAGTGGAGCTAGCAATATAGGTATTCTGCTATTGTTAAGTGCTGTCAAACTGCTTCTGATTTATGGTGACCCCATGACATGTCTTTTAACAGTTTTGCTCAGGTTTTGCAAAATCGTGGCTCTGATTTCCTATCTTGAATCTATCCATTTCATGTTTAGTCTTCTTGTATTCTGCCTTCAGTTTTTCCTAGTATTATTTTTTTTAGTGACTCTTACATTGTTGTGATTTGCCCAAAGTATGATACGTATTACACATTTGTTCTAATAATATTGAGTGTGAGGCAGTATAGTAGTACATGTGTAAGTGGCACAGGAATTTGCTAAAATTAGTGACTCCTTTGTGTAGTGTCAAGTAATTCATGTGATTTAATTTTGTGTAATACAGTCAATATAACTACACACTGCAACATGTTTTACATGAGTATTCTTACAGTGGGATTGGCCAGCTTTGATATGGGGTTTTATTTACTAAGCTTTCTCCATAACTTTTTCTAGTAATGGTAATATTACACTGTTGTTCACTTTTATTTGAAGCGTGGACCTCAGATGCCGTTGATATTTCTGTATGTTGTTGATACTTGTATGGAAGATGAGGACTTGCAAGCTTTGAAGGAGTCCATGCAAATGTCATTAAGTCTGCTGCCTCCAACTGCTTTGGTGGGGTTGATTACTTTTGGAAGAATGGTCCAAGTCCATGAGCTTGGTTGTGAAGGGATTTCCAAAAGTTATGTTTTCAGGGGGACAAAAGATCTGTCTGCAAAACAGCTTCAGGTAAATGCAAAATTAATACCAATAAATGCCTATCTAGCGTCTGCTCTGTCTGTCTGGTGCAGTTTGGGAATTAATGAAAGGTTTCTTTATTGTTTTCTATAAGAAGATTGATACTATAAATCATCATTTCATATTACATTTTAAAATGGGAGAATACCAATGAAAGATCTGCTTCTACAACTGGAGTTGGGAGTAGGGCATATTTCCTGTCCCACTGCAGTGTCTCATGGCACCCTGTGTTTCCAGATAGTTGGGAGGTTATTTAGAATTTTTTAAAAACAGTATTGAGGGCTGCAGGGTAGAGAGAGGGCAGTGCATTTCTGGTGTAAAGCACTAGTGCAGTATTGGAGTTATTCCCAGATACCTGTGATAGTTCTTGATGAAAATACCATTGTTAATTTGCTCTTTGTAGAATGCTATATAATTTCATTCTGTAAAATATATTCTTCACAGGAAATGTTGGGACTAACAAAAATGAATGTTTCACAAGTGGGCCGTGGTCCTCAGGTGCAGCAGCCACCACCATCTAACAGGCAAGTATCTTCTTAATTTAAAGTAGAAATGTACTGAATTGCTTTTACAATATGGTCTGTTTTTAATTTTGTAATGTAAATGTCAAGTTTAAGATTCTGAAGTCTTCCAGTCCTCCATTCAGTGTCACTGTGACTGCTATTGAAGAGCCAAAGCCAGTTCTGTTTTTCTTAGTACTGAACATGTAAGCCACCAGTAGTGAAAGAGCTACCCCAAATCATCCCTCTGTTTTTCTGCTTTGAAATTATAATAGCCACAAATAAGAATTCTTTGTGACCTACAATTCTGTTAATCAAAGTGCTGTTTACATAGTTATCAATGCATTTGATTACAACTATAATAAATAATAATGTGCTGTCAAGTCAATTCTGACTTATGGCAAGCCTTTCCAGAGTTTTCCAGGTAGAGAATACTGAGAAGTGGTTTAACATTCCCTATTTCTGGGGTCACCCTGGAATTGTGCAACTTGTCCAAGGCCACGTAGGCTGGCTCTGTTCTCAGGAGGCACAATGCCAAGTACCTAAACCACTGAGCTATCTAGCCAGCTGATTACAACTACCATAGAATAATAGAAAAATACAGTTGGAAGGGGCTACAAGGACATCAAGTCCAACCCCCTGTTCAATGCAGGAATAAAATCAAAGTATATCTGCCAGGTGATTATCCAAGTTTTTCTTGAATGCCTCCAGTGTTGGAGCACTCACTGACTCCTGAGGTAACTGGTTCCAATGTCGTACTGCTCTATATCACTGTTATAAAAAGCTGCAGACTTTGGCTATTAAAGCAGTTAAGAGTAGGCCCATTTGAATCAATGGAATGTACAGAGAAGATGACTCATCAAGTCCTCGTTGATTCAGTGGGCCTACTGTAGTGCAATTTACTATGCTCAGCATCAGGATATGGACCATTGTCAGCAATTCCAGATAATTCTACTTCTGGTCAAACTTTAGCTAGCTTGTAAAGTTAGTAAATGAGTGCTAAATCCAAATTAAAGAAATGATCATTGTAGCGCAGTACTGAGTACGTATACCACTGCACATGTTCAAGCCTAAATTTAGTGTTAGTCTTGGTTAAACTACAGTTAACTGTCATACAAGAAGGAATACAAGCAGTAACTTGTTAACCATCAGCAATTTGCTGCACAACTTTATGCCATTACACTTACACTGGTGTAACTAATCTTTAGAATTCTAGTCAACATGTGGGAGAATTCCTCTTTAGCTTACTGTTTTTGTTGATTCCAGATTCTTGCAGCCAGTACAGAAAATCGACATGAATCTCACTGATCTTTTGGGAGAACTGCAGCGGGATCCTTGGCCTGTTCCCCAGGGCAAAAGACCTTTACGCTCTTCTGGAGTTGCGCTTTCCATAGCTGTAGGACTGCTAGAGGTAAAGTCATTATCTCTTAAAAGCTCACAGATTTTTAGTTTGGCTAAAGTGTTAGCAGCCTTTATGGCTTGCTTAAGAGTTAAAATGGCTTGCATTTGTTTTAAAATGGCAAAATTCTGAGGATTGCTTCCTTCATTTGGAAAGATTTGACAAAGGCTTTTCTGAAGTTTTTTCTTTGCAGTCGTTTATTTTTGCAGTTGCAGAACTGTGATTGCTACAGTTGTCATTAGATTATAACTGTATGGATGTTAGCCTTAGGTAATACTCACACTGCAATCTGTTTTAAAATGTGAATAATTATATCTGAATATAACAAAGCAGTGTAACTTCAAAAGGCTTTACTTCTTGATCTGAAACATATTTGCTATCCCACAGTGTACTTTCCCTAATACTGGTGCCCGTATAATGATGTTTATTGGTGGACCTGCTACTCAAGGACCTGGAATGGTTGTAGGGGATGAATTGAAATTACCTATAAGATCTTGGCATGACATTGAAAAAGACAATGCCAAGTATGTTAAAAAAAGTACTAAGGTAAGAGCATTTTTTAACCATTTTCTGATTGTGTAATTTGGAAACTGTATTTGGAACATATGTACAGTGATAAAGAAATCAGACTTAATATTTCCAAAACTTCACATTTTTGCAAACCCCCCAAAGTACTAGACTGATGTCTTAAAAAGTAAGCCAATAAATATCTGTTTTCTGTAAATGGATTTTGAGTTTATTAGTCTTAACATTTTCAAGGAGGATGGTGATAGAAACAAGACCATTGCAGAAAAGAGCACTCCAACATCCACTTCTCTTCTATCTTCCCTGTAGCTTTTAATAACACTTAGACATAAGGTTGTTCCTGCCCCTACCAGTGACAGGCAACCATGTGAAGTGCAGCAAGGAAACTGATAATCTGGTGAGAGCTGTTTTGCCAGTTAACTGAATCTTAATCTGTGTGAGGCTCAGTTGAACAGTTTGAAGAAAAAGTGCTGAACCCATTCTAGAAACTCGTGCTCCAACTGAAGTAGCAGGCTTATACCTTCTGTATCTAGTTCTCTTTCTCAATGTAAATATTATCAAGCATGCTTTAAAAAAATCCAAAAACCAAAATTGTATCTCCTGTGCTCTTTCTTGGGAAACAAGGACTGGACATTATAATATGTATTCTGATAAGTATTCAGCTGGAATGCTATAGTATCTTTTAAGTCTGGTTGCCTGCCAAGACTTTGGACTAATAATCATCCTGAAGAAAACACAAGTCATGGGCCAGGGCGTGGACACACCTCCCTCTATTACCATCTCCACACAAGAATTGGAGGTTGTTCATGACATTGTGTACCTTGGCTCAACCATCTCTGACACCCTCTCTCTGGATGTCGAGTTGGACAAACGCATTGGCAAAGCAGCTACCATACCATGTTCTCTAGACTCACAAACAGATTCCAAAATATCTTCTGTATGGAGAATTTGTACAGGGAAATCGCCCCAGAGAGAGACCACAGCTGCGAAACAAGGATATCAGCAAGTGGGATCTGAAGGCCTTAGGAATGGACCTCAACAGATGGGAAACCCTGACATCAGAGCGTTCAGCCTGGAGGCAGGCAATGCATCATGGCATCTCCCATTTTGAAGAGACCATTGTCCAGCAGCCCAGGGCAAAGAGTCAGTCGCGAAACCAGTAAAATCAGGGAGCAGGACGGGGGACAGATTGTATTTGTTTTCAGTGTGGAAGGCATTGTTACTCTTGAATTAGCTTCTCAGCCACACTAGATGCTTTTCCAAGTCCTCTATTCAGAGCACATTACAGTACCATAATCTCTTGAGACTGAAGGGTGCCTAATCTAATCTAAAAAAATGGTTGCCTCTGAAGTGAATTCAGAAAACAGTACATCCAGAATGCAGCAGCATTCCGAGTGAATGTAGATTGAAAGCCCATACAAATACAGCAGCACTGCTTTCCAGTTAGTTTCTGGGTTCAGTTCAACATGCATTTATACTGTAGATGTTGGGTTTTTAATTAAAAATGAAACATGTTTATCAGATTTGGAAGTGTTATTCTTTCTTTCTCTTTGTTTGTGCCATGTTTCCCCGAAAATAAGACTTATATTTAAGTTTGCTCCAAAAAACTCATTAGGGCTTATTTTCAGGGGATGTTTTATTTTTTCATGTACAGCAATCTACATTTATTCATATACAGTCATGTCATCTTCTTCTGGTCGCTGCACAATGCTGCACAGTGGTGGTGGGGTTTCGCTTACTGGGGGCTTATTTTTTGGGTCAGGCTTATATTACGAGCTTCCTGAAAAATCACACTAGGCCTTATTTTCAGGTCAGGTCTTATTTTTGGGGAAACAGGGTGTCAGAGTGTTGCACAATTTAAAATATGGATGTATATGAAATATAGGTACAATTAAAAATAAATTAAAATGTTAAGAAAATTAGACTATTTTACAAAAGAAGATCTGGCAAATTTACAGTGCAATCTTTTTGGATGTAAAGGATTGACTGCAGGGTGGATTTGGTTTAAATAATAAAAAGTTAGATTTCCTGACGATTTCAATTTTAAAAAATAATTTTTAATTGTGATTTTTAATTTTTTTAAAAAAATCAATCCACCCTGATTGGCTGGCTGCATGACATTGCCCAGGAGACACCCAAATGTACTCACAGTGCTTTCTCACTCTTATGACTTGTACAGAATCAGTTTATTTCAAACATGGGAAATAAATGTTTGCACTGGAGACTTTATGCCCCCCTATCAAAAGCAAAAGCAAAAAGCATGCTGCTTATATACTGCCCCATAGTGCTTAAAGCATTCTCTGGGCGGTTTACAATTGAATTATACAGGCTACACGTTGCCACCACCCCTCCCCCAGCAAGTACTCAAGGTGTTTGTGCAGATGAAATGGGTACTTAAGGTGTTTGTGCAGATGAAATGCTAGTAGTTGATTTTATAATTTTACTGTATAATTTTGCAATGTTTAAAATATGATTAGATTATAGTTATATTAAGTGCCCTTGAATACAGATTCTGTTTGGCTGTAATGGCTTATAACACCTCAATTTCTTTTAATCAGAAATCTGCCTGATACCAGAAGAACCACATTTGCTTATAAATTTCAGCCATTTACTTTATTTGCCCGACAAAAGTCTAATATTGATATCTCGCGTATCTATTTATGAACGAAATAAGTTTCATAAATACTTTCTTTTACTACTTGTGTAATGTTTTAAAAAAACAATTAAATACTGTCTGCTGACATAACAGTCATATCTCTTAGAATAATTGTAAACTAAAGTTTTGTTTGAGTATTAGTCTAGCTAAAAGGCCACTAATTGGAATATGATTTGGGAAGTTCCCTTTACTTTTTAAGAATAATCATCCAGATTCTAAAGTAGGACATAGACGTGCATGTCTTTATGAAATATCTAAAGAATTTGTGTTATGAGGCAGCTTTATAAAGCTATATAAATACAGTTAATGAATAAATTTCATCCTTTTTTATGTCATTTAAAAAATACATCTAGCATTTTGAAGCTCTGGCAAATCGTGCTGCTGATGCAGGTCATGTTATTGACATCTATGCCTGTGCATTGGATCAGACTGGTCTTCTGGAGATGAAGTGCTGTCCTAACTATACAGGGTATGTGTTGCCCTTTTAAGGTAGTATATGAATGATTATATGGAGAAACAATGTTCTTTTATTCAAGGGAAATATTATTTAAATTAACCTGTCAAAGAACAAACCAGGTCCAGAAGGAAATTTCATTTGTTCACTAGCCCACTTGATGTCTTATCTTTATAGTACTTTCTGATACTCTGGAAGGGAGCAAAAAAAGTCATATCAAGATGGCACTTGGAGTATAACCTGTTGTATGTTTGCCCAGAAACATTTTACAAGTTTAATGGGGCTTGCTCTGGTGGGGGGGTGTATAGAAGTTTAGAACGTTCCTGTGGCTAGACTGCTGGATAAGATCTGGTTTGCATTCTAAATACCTCTAATGTTTTAGATTCCATAACAATGAAAAGGTTTTATAACATTGTTTTCTGTCTTGCAGATTTGTATCCCATTAAAACTATGTGATGGTTAAAAAGCAGACAAATACCATATGGTCATTTACAAGGCTGCTCAGTTGTGGGAGGGTGCCTCTTTCTTGTTCTAAACCATTTTGTCAAGAGCACCTCAGCTCTTGTTTGAAAGAGTTTGTGTTGTTTTTCCATCTAAACAGATGCATTCGTGTACTAAAATAGTGTACAAATTAAACCACTATTATTATTATTATTATGACTGTAACCTGTTAGCATTTTAGACCCCTTTCTTTTACAGTGATGCCCCACATGACGACAATCCGTTCCAGGAAAATCGCTGTCAAGCGAAATTGTTGTCATGCGAAAAGCCTTTCCCCATTGGAAAGCATTGAAACCCGGTTTAATGCGTCCCTATGGGGAAATTACCTTGTCGTCCAGTGAAGATCGCCCATAGGGGAAGCCATTTTCTGAGCGCCAATCAGCTGTTAAAATGGCTGCTCTGTGAAGCATGGGTCTGGAAAAAACAGGGTAGCCATTTTGCGGAGCCGGAAAAATTGTTGTCTTGTGAACAAACGGTTCACGAAGCACAGACCTAATCGATGTCCAGCGGAATTTCCCCATAGGAAACATCGTTTTGCGATCACTATAGCGATCGCAAAAAAGTCATCATCCTGCAGTTTTGTCGTTTAGCGGGGTCGTCCTGCGGGGCACCACTGTATATAAACTCAGGAAGAGTTTCATTAATCTGATTGAGAAGACTGTAGTCCATAAATATTATTTCATCATAAATGTGTTAATCATTAAATATTACATTACTGTTTCCTGTATATAAATCAAAAATAATTGTTACTATTAAGGATTACAATAATATTTAATGCTCTGAAATAGCATTTCAGTAGTAGTCATTTATTTGTTTTATCATACATTTTCTGACTGTTGTAGCAATTGAGCAGCTCCATAAACGATCATATGATATTTGTTAAACATTGGTTCCAGTCCAGAGAAGGTTAGTTGCTTCTAAAGAGCGCAGTCCTGTACTGTATATGTCTGCTTAGGTATAAACCTACTTACTTAACTGCAGATAAGTATGGAGTAGATTGCAGCCTTATTGAAATTATTACACTACCTACTCCCACTGATTTCATTGGATTGAGCGTGACTACCTTTCTCTGAATTGGAGCCACTGTTTTGGATCTTGAGAAGAAATGGGAGAAAGGCTTAACAAAAAGTGACTTTCATGACCCCTGATTCCCTTCCAGAGGGTTAGGGAACCCTTCTGAATGACATAAAGTTTGGCATTGGATGGTGAGGTGGAAACACTTCAATTGCGGAAAATCGGATGGAATCATCTTGTGTAGCTAGGGCTCCAATTTTCAGAGGAAGACTCTTCAGTTTTTAATAATCTCCTCAACATCCTATGCAGAGCTTGCTGTATTCAGGATTGTCCTCCAACCTTCTAGAGGGCTGCCAGGGAGATGAGACTCTCTCGTGCTAATGTATCTCAGAATCCAAGGCTTTTCTGTTTAATCTAGTCTGTTGTGAGAGAGATGCCCTCATGTTGGCCAGTGATGTGTCAGTTTTCATGGCCGTGCTTTGTTATTACATAATTTTTCGTATATGAGCAGTATTCAAAAACCCCACAACATACCAACTAATATGGCTGCTCTTCAGAGACTGCCAAGTATTTATTTAAATGTGGTGTTCACTTTTTAACTTGAATGGTGAGGCATGGCTCTTCACATGGATAAGTGTGTGAATCTCTGGTGATAGGACATGGTACAACAATTTAATGTGCAATCCTGAATTGCAGTTTAATTGGTCTTTGTTGATTTCCATCTATGGTGTGCCTAACACTCTCTTGGTGATCTTTATGTAGGGGTTACATGGTAATGGGAGACTCTTTCAATACATCCTTATTCAAACAAACTTTTCAGCGTGTGTTTACCAAAGATGTGCAGGGACAATTCAAGATGGGATTTGGAGGCACCTTAGAAATTAAGGTAAGACTGAAAATTTACTGTAGGTATATAAAAAGGCCTACTATTACATCATAATGAAACTACTGGAGTAAACTATTATTGTGTGGAGTAAGTCAGATTTTTTTTGTTTAGATTTTCAGTCCTTATGCTTGAAAATAAACTTTTGCTTTGAGAGAGACAGTGACTATGTATTCATTGCTTGGCAAAACTGTTATTAATTCCTGTTCCGCATTTACACAACAAGTAGCTGGGCGTCTGTTATGTATATCTGTGGATATAACTCATTCTGTACCATGCTGTAGCATACTGCTAAGTAGGTTATTTAGATTCCACTCACAGTACATATTGAATATTGAGGAGAAGATTTTCTTTGATGCAAGAACAGAGACCTAATTTATCCTGCGTGTACAGCACTTTGACAATAGGGTATGAGATCTGGGAAGTAGTTTGATGTCTGTTTCACAACATTTTATGTTGCTGGAAGCACAACACATAAAGGCAAGATAATATTGGAGGGAGCTACTGTATATCTTAGTAGTAAAGTATATGTTTTGCATATAGAAAGACTCAGACTACTCTCTGGAATCTCTTCTGAAAAGGATCTTATGCTATAGAGTGGGATGGGGAATGTATGATATTCCAGAGGTTGTTGGACTACAGTACCCATAATTCCCAATATTCACTGTACTGATTCTGGAAGATAAAAAGTCTTGTAACATCTGAGGGAACACCCATTTTCTACTTGTGCTGTTGAGCTACCACCAGTGAGAATAGACGGTACAAATAAACAATGTTGTGGTGAGTGGGCTAACCATGGGACTCTTGGCCAAAATCCTGTTGTGCACCTCTGAATGTGCAACAAGAATGAAGTTGTCATTGACTGATTGCTGTTAATTAGAGATACCTTATTTTTTAGTTTCAGGGTGCACAAGCTCACACACTGTGAGACAAACTCACATACAGATTTTCATAATTGAAAAAGGAAGTCTTTAATCAGTGACAGTCTACCATTGTCTACAAAGCCTACAAAACCTATATCACTCCTTTTGTGCAGGTCAAACCTGCTCAACAGTATTTTAGCCAATATAATGCCTGTTTCAGTATAACTGACTATCTTAATGTCAGTCTCAGTAGAACAATTTCATATTTTCATATCCACAGACTATAGGGCTCTCAGCATCTTCAGTGGTATTCTAGATTAAATCCCTGCTGTAAGAAGTGATCCATAATTTCTCCCAGCAATATCTGTACAAAACTGCTCTTGTAAAGGAAAATAAATGTCTTGAATTTTTTGCTTTTGTAATCATTTGGAAGGATTTAGATCTGTAAATGCCAAAAGGGCTTGAATGCAAAGGAGTACATTTTGCAAAGAGCTCAAGGGTGATGTTTGACTGATCCAGCAAATACAATTTAAAGGCAGTAGTCTTTTGCATACTTATTGGGAATACAGTACTGTAATTCATATGAAATTCAAGTAGGCTTGGAGAGAGATGGATAGTCTTGGATGGATGGATGAATCCCAACTTTAGTACAAATCATGGCAGGGATCTAGTTGCAACTCCTAAAGTCCTGTAGCATTAAGGAATTGGTGCTTTGGTGCTTGGGGTTTGGGAAGAGGGATGACAATCCTAGAATGTTCTGGAAGTTCTTTTGTGAAAAGAACATCTAGCTAGCCTGCTCCATTCTGAATAAAACCCCTTTCCTTTCTCCAATCTACTGTTAGCACTGCTGTTGGTTTTAAAGTTGATTTATAGATGTGGCAGATTGTAAGATTGCCTGTTGTTTGATGGAATGTATTTTTAATTTTTAAACTCTTACCCTGAAACCTGTTTAGACATCAAGAGAAATTAAGATATCTGGAGCTATTGGACCTTGTGTATCACTCAATTCTAAAGGACCCTGTGTATCAGAAAACGTAAGTTGACTTACCTGAGAGTCATTGATTTTATTGCTTGGTTGTACAATTTGTGCCATTGCCACTTTTCACACATGAACTTTAGAAACCAAATTGTTGCTGGAATACTTTGAGATGTGTGGCATACTCTTGGAGGCAAGGGTTTGTTGCTCTTATAATCTTGTTTGAAACAGTATAATTAGCATATTGCTGTTTCCAAAGGCACGCTTCAATGAAAAGGTTTCGACTTCTGTCCTTCAGACTGCAAGTCTCACATTCTCTCTCTCTCTCTCTCTCTTTCTCTCTGAGTCAGCTATTCTATATTACAGTACAAGCTTTCCTTGTCACATAGAAATTCAGCAGGTCCTGTTCTCTGACAGGCTATTTTTTGACTAAGCATTAGTGTGAATTGTACAATAGAAGTTATACCGCACCATAGTTAAACTATGTAAGTATATGCTTGGCACTAGTGGCTGGATTACTAAAGGAACAAATCTATCTTTGAGGAGCTGGAAAGTTTAGGGATTAAAAGGTAGGGATCAGCCCATGAAGTTTGAACTTTTAATCCATTTAATCCCTTGTGTTGCCTCTTGGAGTTACTATCATTTAGCAATAGTTATATAACTGTCTAGCAGTATAATATATCTTGTTTCAGTCCTGTTTTTCTTTGAATATGTGTGCCTAATGTCTCATTTTGTGGCAATATATTGTTTTGTTTTGCTTTTGTCTCAGCTTTAAGGCAGCATTCTTTCTCTTGCCTTTTTAGGTTTCTTACGCAGTTTTGACAAAGTGACTGCTAGACTGTGATTATCTGTTCTACATTGATTAATCTGTTCTAATTAATCTCTTTCTGATTCTGAAGGGACATGGCTGCTCTTCTGTGCATTTTACTGTGGAAAAATGCACTGAAATAAGTGTAACCATCAGAGTTAAATGCACTGGATCAGGCTGTATATAATGCAATTACCTTCCATGCCCAACTTTTTATAGGGCTGTACCCCTTACCATACAGCACTTTGAAAATTAAATTCTGTAATTTCCTTTTCTCTTCCTCCGTCTGATGTTACCACCCAATAGCTATGGCTGCTTATTTTTACTGCTTATTATTACTAAAGAAAGCAGTAAAGGTCTACAGTATGAGGAAAATACAACTTTGTCATATCTAAATAACTGAGTCAGCAAATTGAAAGGTCCATGAGTTACTGCAGGAATTTTCCAAAACATTTTACAGTTGTAGTGGTATATAGCAGGTTCTGTTCTTTACTGAAATGCTATCTCTAACACTTTTACAGGAGATAGGAACAGGAGGTACATGTCAATGGAAGATTTGTGGACTTAACCCAAGTACAACCCTAGGATTGTATTTTGAGGTGGTTAATCAGGTAAGAGAAATGTCAGAGAGAATACTTACGGTAGTTTACAACAGAGTAAAATGGTATACTAAAAGTTCTTGGAACTTTTTTCAAGAGCCTCTACAGGCCAGTCATAATACTTGACTGTGCTATCTGAACATTAGGTATGCTAATAAAAATTGTTAGTGCCAGATGTCAGAGATGAAGAAATGTGATGTTTTGATACAATTTGATTTCCAAAGTACTACACATTTCATAATTATATATTTCAGTTCTGTCTGGTGTAATCTAGTGTCTTTTCTTTCTTGAAAACAGCACAATGCTCCCATTCCTCAAGGTGGACGGGGTGCAGTGCAGTTTGTGACTCAATACCAACATTCAAGTGGACAGAGACGTATTAGAGTAACCACTATTGCCAGAAAGTAAGCCTCAGTTTTTGATTTGTTGATCTAGAATCTGTGGCTAAGTGATGATATTTTGCTTAGCATTAGGCTGTCTCCTGTCGTGTCATTGCTCAAGTGGAAAGGACTTCTGCTTACATAAAGCAGTGTGTAAAAATGTTGCCGATTGCACCATACCATAGCATCCCCCCTATCCCTCCTGTGACTGTGGAAACATCTGGAGTAGTGCAATATATGATGCACAGGGGCAAGCTTGGTAGATGCCTCATCTGATGTAAATAGAAATGTTTTATTCTATGGCAAAGGATCTGCTGAATTTGTAGATTTTTCCTGGGACTATGAGAATTTCCAGTAGAGCAGCTTATTACTGGCATATTGGGACCAAACTACGTATATGTTATGGTGAGTTTGTACCAACATTCCCTCTAAGTTGTGTGGGTGCACAGCTGTGCAGTGCGGTATTGGTGCTGCACACCTGCAGTTAGTTTTACTGCTCATTTGGTTCTGGTCACAGCCAGAACTTTGTGTTACACGGAGCAGGGTTTCCACTCATTTATGATGGAAAATAAGAGACAATGTTAGTCTGTACTTCAGATTTTTTTTTTTTTACTTACAGTAGCCACAGGGAACAAGGTGCACAGCAACCCATGCCAGAAGTTCTTTCCTTCAGGAAAGCATGAATTTTTCTTGGTTTTGCAAGGTCTAGTTTGAGTTAATGTATAAACTAGATCTACAGGAATTGTTGCATTTGCTGTATAATAACCTATGTATTTATTAGTTCTTATATTACATAAAGGAAGCTTGTTTTGATTTTTGCAATTTGCAGAAGTAACATGGAGTTGGGAATGTTCACATGTAAATTGCAAAGTCTGTGCTGGACAAATGTGTCATAAAATCATTGCTGTTCTTTTGCAGTTGGGCGGATGCTCAGACACAAATTCAAAACATTGCGGCTTCTTTTGACCAGGAGGCAGCTGCCATTCTTATGGCCCGGCTAGCAGTGTACCGGGCTGAGACGGAAGAAGGACCTGATGTTCTTAGGTGGCTGGACAGACAGCTTATCAGACTGGTAAGAGTCTAGGAAGATTTTTAAATAGCTCCCCCGGCAGATATAGACTTGTTCAAAGTTGTTTCTCTTTTGCCCTGAGGATTCTACTCAGTAAAGACCAGAGGTGGATATGTGGCATGTTCAGTCCTTTGCCAGACCTCCCCAACTTTTATGCTTTGTTTACTTTGGGATTAACCAAATTGGACAATACTGTTTAAAAACAGTTTGGCTTGAAACAATTACTGAGAGACTTTAAAAGAGGAAAGTGCAAAAGCACGTTTGTAGTTGAATATGAAGAGGACAAAGATAAAACTATAGAACAAGTATATAATTTCAATCTTTAAAATCAGGAGTTTGAATTTTTAAAAAAATTCTGTACTTGATTCAGTTATCAGCCCAAATGAAGGTGGTAGTCAAGAAACCAGAAGAGGACAGACAGATCATCGATACCATAGTATTCCTGTGGTCCACCTGAAAAACAAAAAGTGGATTCAGTAGCAAATTGTGAGATCAATATGGTGTAGCAGATAAGAGTGTTGGGCTAGAATTCAAAAGATCTAGGACTCAACAGACCCCACTTGGCCATAGAGACTGAGCTGGAGGTGTCAGTGTTAAACAACTCCTTGAATATCTCACATACTGTAGTAGGGCTCATATTTCAAGATATGAAATAAAAACCAGAGCAATATTCTGCTTTTGTTACTCTCATCTCCATATCTTTCCAGGGATATAAATATTAAACAGTTCTTAGTTTAAAAGCAGAAAAATGTTCAGCTAAAAAACTTTTGCAACAGATTTGAACATGGTAAATGCTGAAGTAGGCATGATACCATTTAGCAATGTTATTAGTATTATGTGCATGGCTACTTTAAAGTCACTAGCTGATGTGAGAACCTGGTCTGAATAAGAAGTACAGGTCTGGGGCTTTCAGCCTTTCCTCCTGGCAGAGTCCTGATGAGAACTGATGCCTTGTGTGCTTACAGTCTACATTGGAAGGAAAACAACTATTCATACCAGTGAAATTCTTTTCAATATAAATAAGCAGAGCATTCCTGATAAGGATTGTTCTCTTCTGCTTTGAGGATTGTACTCAGAAATGACCAAATATAGACCTGTAATATGCTCATTTTTTAAAAATTATTTAGAAGAGGTAGGAACTTATCTTGTAGCAGTTGTTGGGTTATGGCAGTCTTTAGCCCTGCCAATACAACCAATTGTTACAATATCTGGAGGGCTACAGATTTCCCAAATTTTGACTTTAAAATGTATATATTTCTGTGTCTCAATTTTTGAAACAATAGTGCCACATTGAGAAATTGGACTTTTTTCTTTCAGTGTCAGAAATTTGGAGAATATCACAAGGATGACCCAAGCTCCTTCAGATTTTCGGAAACATTCTCCCTTTATCCACAGGTGAACAGGAAGGAATAAAAACGGAGAAAACTCATATTTTAATGTCAATCTTTGTGTTATTGTAAAGTGTCCATAATGGCCTGGGTGGGTAGAAAACACTTTAAAAACATGCAAACAAATCCAGGTAAAGGTGGACTTTATAGAGTAATAGGACATATTTTATAATATTTCTCAGGTTAGCCTTTTAGTTTCTGTCCTCATTTTTAAGACTTTGTCTTTTTAAAAAGAAACACAGAGCCTCTGGAATTCAAACCTTGTTTGGAATAACTATGCTACTACTGTCCTACTTTTTGTCCTATTTTAGAGTCTAGCATTGAGTGCTTATAATTTACATTTCTGTCTCTGCACAATGGATTCTTGAATTCCTCCTGCCTTCATATAACTGTTAATGTCTTTACTATTTTCTTGCCTTTTGCTGGGAAGAGCAGCTCTTTACATTTATTTCATTGTGAACTACTCTTCCCACTTGTGGGATCCATTTAAAGGTCTTATCTGATCAAATTCTTAAGATTTCTGCTGCCCTAAAAGATCTTTGCTCTCTTAGGGAGATTACAAACCTGGACTGAAGATGATCAAGTCATTTTTGATACATTTAGCCAGCCACTTGATTGAGTTATGGCACTTATGGTACTTCAAGAACATTGATAGTTCAGGATGATAATCTCAAAAAAGGGTGGGAGAGGAAGGAAGCGCATATGTTAGATTTCTATCATTCTGCTTCTGATTTTTGTGATCTAAATCTTGGGGATACAGTAGTGGGTTGGATCCAAATTTAGGTATGTGCAATTGGCCTGTTGGATGGGGAATGTTCCCATGGGAGCCACTTTAATCTCATCCTACTCAGCAAAACGTCACAGAAAATACTAGTGGTCAGTGAGGAAAGGACAAATTTGAATTCTTAAAGATTGGCTAGAAATACTGTACATGAGCAGAGGTAGAGGGTGGCAGTGAGGAGGAAAGGGAGGGACATCCACTGCTGCCAGCCCGGGTATACATGCCTAAATCTGGATGCAAGCCAACATGTTCTCGTTCTGAAAATTGTTTGGAGGATCTTGGCTGTAACTGGGATAGGAGTTGGCTTCATGTGTACAGAAAAAGGTATCTGAAGTTTGAATTGCAAGGTTTAAATGATAAGATTGATTGGAGAGTCCAAATGGATTTCTTCTGAAATGTGTTTCTTCAGATTCTTTTTATTTTAAATCGGCTATAAAATGTTTGGGGAGACTTTTATTTTAATGAGTATTGAAAATTTCAAAGATGCTGCTATATTTCTCTCTTGATTGTAAGGCATCTTGTTTATTGAGACAGGTACTTACATTAAAGTGACATTAGGCTTTCCAAAATCTGTCAATCTAAGTTTCCCTAAGAGCATCAACCATTTACCCAATTGCTGCCTGTTTCTAGCTTTGTTTTAAAAGTTTATTATTTAGTTTAATTTGTTCATTTAATTTAATGCACTTGATTATGTCACATTTATTTTAGTATTGTTATTGTCTGTGAACTGCCCAGAGTGAGCACTGGTCAAATGGGTGGTATAAAAATCAATCAACCAACCAACCAACCAACTAACCAATCAAACAACTAGCATGAATGTGGCTTGCATTCATATCATTAAAATTGACATAGCAGGCAGAAAAGGGGTTCAAAAAAAGAAAAAGTTTTTATGCAAGAAAAATATTAGAGAAATAGTGGCATATTAAAGATTTTTGATTTTATGTTTAGTGGTAGGAATTAGAAGACTTGCTTGCTATAAGCATTTGTGTTTCCTCAAGCATTTGTGTTTCTTCACAATTGTTACTGAATATACTTTGTTTTGCAGTTTATGTTCCATTTAAGAAGATCGCCATTCTTGCAAGTTTTCAACAACAGTCCTGATGAAAGTTCCTATTATCGCCATCATTTCATGCGCCAAGATCTGACTCAGTCACTTATAATGGTCCAGCCAATCCTCTATGCCTATTCCTTCAGTGGACCTCCAGAGGTAGTGTAGCTTAGAATCTGTAAAAAGAAAGCAAAATACTGGTTTTGTTTATTTCTGTTCTTCTTATAACAGAGGTAGATAACACAGAGCCCCTGGGCTGTGCATAACCCCATCTTATTTTGCAGTTGTCAGAGTCCACATCTAAAAACAAAGACAAATATTGTTCATCCATAAAACAAGGCACACAGCTTATCGTGTGCCTTGATTGGACAAAAAAGACCCTCTGAATTTAAAACTAAATGAAACAAAACCACTTTGGGTCACTTAGAGTTTTGATTTTTCAGCATCGGGGTGTGTGTGTGTGTGTGTGTGTGTGTGTGTGTGTGTGTGTGTGTGTGTGTGTGTGTGTGTGTGTGTGTGTGTGTGTGTGTGTGTGTGTGTGTGTGTGTGAGAGAGAGAGAGAGAGAGAGAGAGAGAGAGAGAGAGAGAGAGAGAGAGAGAGAGAGAGAGAGAGAGAGAGAGAGTGTGTGAGAGAGAGAGAGAGAGAGGGAGGGGTGAGGGGAGTTGACCCCTGATTCTGCCAGAGTTATCTACCCTGGTTTTTACTCTGTTTTATCACAAGGATTGAAATACATGTTAGCTTAAACAGTGCACTTCAAAACATATGAAGTAAAATCATCCTATATTCATTTGACCTTTGCCATCAAATGCCAGCCCCCAAAATTTGTTGTATTGATTCCACATAATATCCCAATTTTGGTTGTGTTTTCATATTGGCTTGAGAGACCATACTCCTGTTCAATTTTAAGGAATTCTTCTCTCATACTGTAATATGTGAGGCCTCTGTGAGAGGGTTTTGGGGGATGTGAAAGAAGATATGGAAGGAGAATAAAAGGAAGATCAGTTGTATGAGCCTCCATTTACACAAATGTGCAGTATGAAAACAAAAGTGTTTAGCTATTAAAAGATAGTGGAAATCTTTGTATATTTTAATACATAAATCTAGAAAAATAGTTTGGTTTTTCGATTCTGCAATGTAGCTGACATTTTCCTTCCTATATATACCAGCCTGTTCTTTTAGATAGCAGCAGTATTCTACCTGATCGCATTCTGCTCATGGACACATTCTTCCAGATCCTCATTTATCATGGAGAGGTAAGAGGAGGTCAATTTTCCACATTCTATCCTTTGGCCCATAGGCATAAGAATCATAGCTAAAAATCCACACTATGTTTATTTTCACAAGTAGATTGTCTGTGGGGCAGCTTCTGGAAAAGAATGTCTCAGAAACCGTGCTGTGTGCATGATCCTTTATGCCTTGCAAATCCGTTATGCACAGACATTTAATATGTTCGTTTTAGAGTCTTCTTGGAATATTCACTGTTACTCAGGGATGGGTACATTTGTTTCTGCCCATGTTCAGAGCAGACGTGGCACTGAACAAGGCTGGATGTTATCTAAAGTTAAGCTTTATTACATTTTGAAGGAAAAAAATTACAAGAAGTAAGACAAAGTAATGCAAAAGCAGAGCCTCATCACAGGCTTTTTTCCTGGGCTTGTTTTAATTAAAGAAAACATATATAGAAACATTTTAATCATAGCAATATACAAAACAGAAATCCCTCATACATCTAACTTGATACAACCGTGGGCATCCTTTGTTCCTTAGTGGTCAGAGTGCAAGAATCAAACTCATGAGCTTTTTCTGAGGTTTTTCTCCCCTTCATGAGAGAGAGAGAGAGAAACTTTACTGGGACACCAGCCTAAAGATCCTTGATTGGCTTACACCTGTGAGACAGATGGTAGCATCACTGCTGACATCACTGACTGCCTTTCCCCTGATATTAATTTTTTCTGGCATGTTGTAAGGCTGTAACATGAAGAATAAGTACTTTTTGTTTATGTTGCCCCAGAATGGCACAGATGACTCCATTGCCATGACAGTCAGTAAATGGAATATTTTTAGTTTATTTGCATTAGCACGCCTGGTGCTAGATAAATAGTTCTGTGGCCCAAAGCCTGTGACTTGCAATCTGCCTGCACAGCAGGAGTGATGTCATAATTATAGGAGATTGCTGCTGACAGAAGACTTTTAAAAAGTTGGGATGCACCCAGCTTTGTCTCACTGTGTGTAAACCATGCATACCCGAAAATGAAAAAGGAAGATTTTGCTGCTGATTAAAGAACGTAATTTTCAAATTTGGGGTTTGCATAATTCACATGCAATGAGATGAAATCATGTGCACCTTGAAATTGCAAAAAGAAGTCTTTAGCAGCAGTCTTCTGCTGATTATGAGATAATCCCTGTTGTTCAGGCAAAGCTGTGCAACAAGATTCTGGTTTATGAATAATCACTGATGTACTTCTATTGAGAACACTAGGATTAGACATCATATACTGTATAATGGAACCAGAGGCACAGTGAACACTGAGAGACTTATCAGAACCATTATTTGAAATACTGTACAGTGGTGCCTTGACTTACGAACGTCCCGGCATACAACCATTTCAAGTTATGACCAGCTCCAACCATAAAATTGTGCTTCGACTTGTGGCCGGAGCTTCGAGTTACAACCAGAAAAAGGCAGGGGGAAAAGGCGGGGAATTCAAATCGCTAACCGTTGGTGGCAATTGTAGCTCTTTCGCCCTAGCAGTTAGAGAGTGTGCGATCGGAGGAGGCTTTGGACTGCCTGGTAAGGTAAGGTGCTGCTTTCTACTTTTTTAAAAACTGCTCTGGGTGGGTTTTGCAACGTGGTTTTGGGCTGGGTGGTGGGATTATGTTTCTATGCTGTGATGGGTCTTGCAGGGTTTGTTTGCTTTTTTGGAGTTTTCCCCCCATTTCCAATGGGTCTTGTAGGGTTTGTTTTGCTTTCTGCTTTGCTTTTTTTGCATTTCCGAAGGGTCTTGCACAGTTTGTTTACTTTCTGCTTTACATTCTTGCATTTTTGATGGGTCTTGCACGGTTTGTTTTGCTTTGCTTTTTTTGCATTTCCAAAGGGCCTTGCATGGTTTGTTTGCTTTTTTGCTTTCTGCTTTCCTTTTTTTTTTGCATTTCTGATGGGCCTTGCATGGTTTGTTTGCTTTTTTCTTCCCCCCCCCCCTTCGGCTGGAACAGATTAATCGCGTTTCCGATGGGTCTTGCAATGTTTTATGGTTTTTGGTGATTTTTTTCCTTTGGCCAGAACAGATTAATTGCATTTCAGTGCTTTCCTATGGGAAATGGTGCTTCGATTTATGACCATTTTGAGTTATGAACGGAGTTCTGGAACCAATTAAGTTTGTAAGTCAAGGCACCACTGTATATTTTTTGTTCAAAACATAATGGCATCTGACTAATGAGCTGCCATCATTTATTGAATACTAGATGACTTGCGAAACAGTCTGGTTTACTGTCTAATTTCTAGATTTTGAAAAGCTGTTATTTGTATAAATCAAACAGTATTTGAATCGTTATTCCCTAGACCATAGCTCAGTGGCGCAAGTCAGGCTACCAAGACATGCCAGAGTATGAAAACTTTCGCCATTTGCTCCAAGCTCCAGTGGATGATGCACAGGAAATTCTTCAGTCCAGATTTCCAATGCCACGGTACATTGATACAGAGCATGGAGGTAGTCAGGTAAATTAATGCTTCTTCAGTTTATAAAATCAAGACAACCCACATTAAGAATAACTTTTTTTGGACAAATCTTTATTTCATACAATTGAAAGGGGTATGAATTGTGAGTGAGCATCTGGCATGTCACAGACCTAAAGGCATACTCTGGGGCTGACTTCTATGTTTCTAGCTTTTAGTTGCTTTGTTTCTGGTTCCAAACTGGCATCTTTTTGAGATGTGATTTTGATAGATCACAAGAAATTTCAATGCACGCTGTGCAGTGGCTCCATGGCCAGGCTTCCTTGTTGCAGTACCTGACTAAGGCAAGAACACTGAGGCCTCAAATTGTAATGCTGCTCTTTGTTCATCTTTTGGTCAGTCATCAAGTAATATATATATACAAAAGTATGATGACATCCTAATATACACTGATCTCAGTCTTGATTGTTTGAAGAAACATAGCAATGGATGGTCATGTGTTGCTACCAAAAAATGCTAATTAATTTGTTTCTGAACAATAGGATTTTAACACTTTTATATTAGGGGTCTTTATAGATTTCATAGCTGGGTGGGAAGCCCAGTGAGTTAGGTGTCTAGCTGCAGCTCTATAGGTTGAGAGTTTCATCCCCACACTGTGCCTTGTGGGGTAAAAAAGCCAACCTGTGTGGCCTTGGGCAAGCTGCCCAGTCCCAGTGCTTCCCTGGAAGGGACTTTTAAACCACTTCTGGGTCCTCTATGCCTAGAAAAGCCTGGAAAGGGTCACTGTGAGCCAGAATTGGCTTGAGAGCATGCAATTATTATTATTATTATTATAGATGTTGAAAACTTCTCCCATTTTTGTTGTTTTCTTTGAGTTATAATTTTGTAATTTGTGAAGAAAATTGCGAAATTCGGTATTTGAAGTTCATGAATTTTATCAGTTACTTACCACGTACCAGTTTCATGGAAGTGTGCAGCATGATTAACACAGAGTTAACTTCAGAAATGTATTGTAAATTAGGAGGCCAAATAACACATGGTAGATTTTCTGAACATCAGAGTAAAAATATTCAGTATAGATGTTATTATATAAATAAGAAATATCCATATATTGTGTTGGAAAATGTGCAGTCATGTAGAGTATTTTCCTTTGCTTCTCATAATTTAGCATTGTTACATATTTTTAAGATTAATGTAACCTAAAAGCATTTATTTAGCCTGCAATTCTCTGCCTGGAGGTTTTTTAGCAGCTACTACAGGGCAGGAAGTAGCTGCCTTATAGTTGCCATTGTACAATAAACATCCTTATTTTATGAAGCAGAGACATTTTCTTGTTGAAATATAAATAATAATTAAAACAAATACCCAGAAAAATAATTTTATTTTCTTTGCTTTTTTATAAAGGCCCGTTTCCTGCTTTCTAAAGTAAACCCCTCTCAGACACATAATAATATGTATGCCTGGGGGCAGGTAAGTTTCAATAGAATTAACTAAACCTGAAACATCACGGGAAGTCTTTCTGTTAATTTGAAACTTCTGCTATGAAGCAAAGCCTTCAGAGTTTTTAATATGTAAATATGGAAGCATTCTTTAGTAAAGTATATTACAGTTCTTCTGTAAGGCAAAAATAATAGAGGAAACCAGAAATGATATGTTGTATGGAATTTATTGCCATAGGATGTTATCATGTTATATCATATAAAAGACTAGACAGATTAATGGAATATCATCTAGAAATATGCACATGAAGCTAAATTAATGGAGTTTGCATGACAAAAAAGTATTACTTTCACTCTAAGAAAACATTGGTTTCCAAATGGGAACAAGGGATGGGAGATTGGGAATTTCACTGGGAGATGTGCTGGGGGTGCAGCTTCTAATACGAATTTATAATTTTTAAGCTAAATATGATTTTATATGTTTTTGTTCCTTGAAAAAAACTGTAAGCCACCTTGAGCACAATATACAGTAATATATGAATGAATGAATGAATGAATGAATGAATGAATGAATGAATGAATGTTAGTAAGTTGTAAACTAATGGGTAAGGAAGGAGACACACACACACAGTGATATCAAAGCACTGGCATTAGCAAAGAGAGCCGTATGAAGGGGAGGGAATCTGGGATGATTTGGCAAGATACAGTGGTGCCTCGCTAGACGATGATAATCTGTTCCACTGAAATCGCTGTTTAGCGAAACTGTTGTCTAGCAAAAAGCATTTCCCCATTGAATGCATTGAAACCTGTTTAATGCGTTGCAATGGGGAAGAATCGTTGTTGTCTAGCGAAGGTCAGACATAGGAAAGCAGCTTTGCGAACCACCGATCAGCTGTTTAAATCGCTGTCTTGCGAAGCTTAGGTCCCCAAAACACCTGTTTTGCGAGCGCGGAGGAAGCTGTCAAAATTGTCATCTAGCGAAAATCGGTTTGCGAAGCAGGGACCAAACATTATCCAGCGAAATTTCCCCATAGGAATCACTGTTTTGCGAATTGCTATAGCGATCGCAAAAAGTCAATGTCTAGCAAAAAAACGGTCATGCGGGGTAACTGTCTAGTGAGGCACCACTGTACCTTAGAGGTAGGTACACAGTCGGTATTAATGGATGTGTTCCCCCTTTGTTCTAGTTCAGCCCCATTCTCATTCTGTCCCTTTTTGCCTCACAGCAGATACTACGACTGTGAGAGAGAACAGATTGCAAAAAGTACTGTATTAAGCAAAGCAAATGGAAAAAGAGACATCCAGTAGAGTCACATTTAATTGTGTTTTCTAAAAATTTCCATTTCCTTACAGGAATCTGGAGCACCCATTCTTACAGATGATGTCAGTCTACAAGTCTTCATGGACCATTTGAAAAAACTTGCTGTATCGAGTGCTGCCTAAAAAAGCATGGAGTATATAAATGTTTACTAGCTGAAGCAGCGTTTCAGCTCTATTTTCCATTTTATGTGTTAACAAAATGGATTCTCTGATGTGCACAAGCTGCCTGACTACATCTTAAAGCAATGCCGTTTTCAAGGGATAGCATTCATTATCCAAGGCCTAAGTGCAAGCTATAGTTCTGAAAAGTAAATTAAATTTGGAATTAATCTTTTTGATTGTCCTGATTATATTGTAATTTGTCTTTGTTCACTAATTATAACTTTGTACTATTTTTTATATTTTCACGGTGAAAAATATTCTGGCTTGCACTGCAAAGACATAGTAAACATTGTAGAAAAGGTCCATTGTCAGCTTTGGACTTCCATGATTTGCCTTGTGGCACTTTTATGTGTATTCCTTTTGGCTAGAAAAGAACAAAGAAACTGACGATAAAATGCTGAAAATCCAACTTTCTGAAATCTAAAGATATTTATTTTCTGTAATCAGTTATACACTGTTGGTTTACTAAGCATTCTTCTTTGTTTGTTACTGTGTTTTGGTAGAATATTTTTTCTATTTCTCCTAAATGAAGAAGTTGAACAAGCAGAAATTAAAAGAGGTATTGATTATTATCCTCAGCATACATTTTGACAATCCTCTGGATAATTTCTGGCAAAGCCTGTAAGTGCTACAGTTAAATCAAACACTTTCGAATCTGACTGCCCTCAGAACAGAGGAGAATAGTGTATATCCTCCACCTGTCACCAGTGTATAATCAGGGGAAAACACTCATAGTATAGTAGCATAAACAAAAAACATATTGCTGCCTATTTCCACAACTAAAGTATACTTTTCTTTATTACAGCCATATAATGTTACAGCATTTTTTTGGTTGTTGCTTGTTTTATTATAAATTATGCAGGTTGCAGTTTTGTTGAAACAGTATTACTCAGCACCGTAATTGTAATAAATTTGGCAATACTCAGTTTGAATGTTATTTCCTTACAAGCAAATAAATTTTGGTTTTAATAATAAAACTTTTATGTAGAGCAGATTTTTTTTTCTATACAAGTAAGTGCTTCTGATAATAAATTAATCTATTTAGTAAAAGAAGAAAATAATTAATGCTTACACAGACACCAGAGCCTGAAAGTAGCACATTCTAAATAATTTGGCTAAAAGGGTTTGTTAGTGTTGATGGACTCTGTAGCTTTTTTTTATAAGTGAGCTCTTTTGAAATTATTATTACAAATAACAATAGATAGGGAATTATGGCCAGGCAGATTTCTATTGGGCTGCAGCCTTAGTGTAATTCTTTGCACACATTTTTCTAAGCCTCAAGAGGGCAGTAGCAGCTTATTATGCCACAGCTTCCATTGACACCCATGTGCCAGCTTTGATTAAATTGTAATCTATTATTAGGAGCTCTGCATGATAACTTTTAAATGCTAGAAATATAATTTTCCTTCCTTGCCTTTGTAGATAGTCAATCCAGTGATATACAGTCACTTCAAATGAAAAGTTCTGTTGAGGAATGACCTTAGGTAGTTAAGTTGTTCTACCTGAGTAAGTCTCTCAAGGGTATTGGAGCTGCAGAGAGATTGTACAGCATCAGTTACAAATTGCAGTATCCTGAAATATGGAATGTAAAAGAGTGAATGAGGGACTGAATCCCATGTTTTCAAGGTAAAGCAAATTGAAGCATTTGGTATTAAAACTTTTAAAAATGGGCTGTGTCACAATTTAAAATGTACTTATCTATGTATCTTTTAATCTACGCAGGCACAGGTAAAAAAACACAAATATATTTTTGGCCTAAAGAAAAGTATAGAGTGAAAATATTGAATATTTTTAATACAATACAATTGGGCAGAAAACACCTTTGAGCCCAGAGCTTGAAGAAGTTACATTTTAAGATTCAGATTTCTAACACATGCTGATGGAGATTTGAGGGGCTGTAGCCCCAAAAAAGTAACTTCTTAAAACTCAGCTGGAACCTATAGATTATATTTAAAGCCAGTGATTGTAGACTACTGGGTGATTTACAGTATATTGGTGAAGGTTTCTTACTCCTAATTCTTAAAGAAGAAAAGGAAGAGAGGAAGAGAAGACTTTTCTTAGTGTGATCATGGGCACTGAAATGGGAAACGTTTAGGGGAATAGCACCAAGAAAGCTTGCTATGTATGAGTGATATACTGTGAAGTCAGTTCTGTTGCCAAAGTTACATTTTGGAACTGAGCCTTATTCTTAGAGGCTGTCTGGTGGTTTATTGACAGGCACACAAATTTTGATTGTGCCTATTTCTATTGTAATCATGAAAAAAAAACCTTGTGGGGCAGTGCTTCAACTGCAGTTCTGCAGTTAGGACTATGCTCACTCAACAGGCTTAGGCAGCTGGCTTGAGGTTCATGCCCTCTGTCCATCCTTCCAAGGTTCGTAAATTGAGTACCCATATAGCTGGGGATGCGGCCAATGTGTAATCTTTAATTGGCTTGACAAGGAATTTTCAGAAATATTAATCCACTAGTTTCAGAGAATGCTCATGCATTTGGGAATGTAAAATATGAATGCTTGGAATACCATTTCTTATAGCCTAAACCTCCGTTGAGGGATAATTTGTTCAGTTGTAAGATAATTACTTGTAGAACTTTTGCCTGGAGATAATCAGGCGATCAGTAAAATGACTTTAGCCTGTATTTAATAATCTTTCTGTGGATCAAATCATACATACAGTATTTCCTGCTATTACATTTTCCTTCAAGACATACAATTATTTCAAAGCCTAAGTAATTAGAATTGCAGATGAAGGCGTCTGCCTTCCAGTGACCAATTACAAAACAAAATAGCTAATTTGCAACATGCAGAGTGAAGCAAACTCATGTAATTGACATCTTGTACCTCTGTTTCTAATGATATGCTGACTGCAACATCTAACTTAACCCTATGTGTACTTCCAGAAGAGAATTCCAGGCTTTTTCATTTAATAACGAAAAATGAATTAAACTGAGCAATCAAATGTGCGTGGTATGGTGTACAGAGGTGTACAGTGGCCTTTGCAGCCAGATAGGTCGTATGGAAACTACATAAATGGATGGATGCACTGAAACCTGTCTCTCCAACAATAGAAGGGAATCCTGAAAGAAGGGTTCCACATCAAAAATATAGAAGAGGAAATGAAAGACACCACCACAAGCCCTGGATGCAACTGTGAGCCCTGCTGACCCTTTCGTGATCTGTTGGCGGTCTTTCCTCAATCACTAAATCCATGAAAGCCATCACTGGAATTTGTGAAAACAAGAGGGTTTATTACACTGGTTCTTAACCTTGGGTTACTCAGGAGTTTTGGACTGCGACTCCCAGAAGCCTCCACCACCAACTGTGCTGGCTGGGGTTTCTGGGAGTTGCAGTTCAAAAACATCCAAGTAACAAAGGTTAAGAACCACTGTTAGATCCTGGTATGAGATATTAATTTAAGACAACTCAACTGACCACCTAACTTTAGGGCTAGTGGTTAACACCACTAGCCCTGTGTCTACCTCTTTATCTTCGCTCCTCCAAATTAACTTTGCTGGGGAAGTAGAGTTCCCCTTGGCAGTGGATGTGATGATCCTCTGAGTCTTGGAGACTGCAGAAGTGAGGGCCTATATGCCCACACTGAGGGCAATGGATGTGTTGTATCTGGAGTCTCCCCGGGGGACATGAGCCCCTGCTCTTCCTGCTCATGACAAAGCTGAGCTCTCTGCCACGATTGCTTCCAGTGACTCAGTTGTGTAGAAGTACATCCTCCTTCTCTGACCAAGCAGAGTGCTTGGCATCTTGGCTCCCAATTATCTCCTCCCCAGTACAAGGGGTATAGAGGGATTGGGGAAACTGGTGCTCGATCCCGTCACCTTTGTTGCTGCTGTTTAGTCGTAAAGTTGTGTCCAACTCTTCGTGACCTCATGGACCAGAGCACGCAAGGCCCTCCTGTCTTCCACTGCCTCCCAGAGTTTGGTCAAATTCATGTTGTCAAATTCGATGACACTCTCCAACCATCTCGTCCTGTTGTCCCCTTCTCCTCTTGGTTTCACACTTTCCCAACATCAGGGTCTTTCCCTTTAGCTCTGCTCACTCACCATTCCAAGGATCCTCTTTAACCACAATGCCCCACTCTCCCTGGGGGTCTGGTCAAGAGCTGTACAGTCCTTTGGTTTGTAAGGATTCCTCCAATTCTTCTTAGGCTTTCCCCCAAGACCCGTCCTCTTCCTCCACTATTACACCTGCTGCTTCTCCTACAGCTTCTCCCTGCTTGGTCTGCCTCCTCACTCCTGAAACCTCCATTATATCCTCTAGCTCCAAGCCCCCTCGCCTTTCCCCCTTCCCCCAGAAGGTGGTCTCCTGGAAGGGTGCTGGCTGCAATTCCTGGGCCTTTTCCTGCCAATTATAGGTTGAGCTCAGGTGCAATGCCCAGGTTGCCACCCTGCCTATCAATTCTGGGGCAAGTTTGGTTTTGTGCTGCTCTGTCTTGAGAACTGTGTGCAAGCCCTTGCACATACTTGGGTTTCTCTTGTAGGGGTGTCACTGTCTGGGTTGCACTATTTGTGATCCCAGGCTTGCTGCAGAAAATTCCTCCTAGAAGGGCAAGCACATCTCCTGGGAGCCTGGGCTGAGGCTAGATGGTCTATGGGAGGCGCCCCCACCAACATCCTCACAGCTGCCTAGAGTGGTCCCTGCACCAGATGGGCAGGGTATAAATGAAATGAATAAAAAATAAATAAAAATGAACCGGCAGGCCTCTGAAGGTGCCAATTGCTCTGTCATGGAATCTCCTTACCAGTACCACAGAATTACTCTGAAAACCATGACTAATGGATTTGTGATCTATAGATAGTTTTTGCAAAGGGGGACAATAAAGGAGAGCAAACAACTTTTTAAAAGGATCCTAAGTGGAAAAAATATGAGAGCCATTTTTAAAGCGGGTGGCATTTTATTAACAAGGGGTGACTACCATAATTGTGATGAAATTAATTATCAGTGCTTGGAGATAACAGGCTGAGAAGGGACAGCAGGAGATCAGATGGCATCAGAGGGTAAAAGAAATCTGTTGATACCAAATAATTTAAGAGGTGCAGCAAATTTCAGGGTTTCAAATGCAACTTAAGCATTGGTTTCAACCCAAATAGTGATTTCCCAGTTTTGGCCTTGTTAGGATCTGTTTTTTTAAAAAAGTTCACAGTATAATTCTTTACCTATCTCTTTACATATGTCCAATTGGATTCAGTAGAGTTTATTCTCAGGTAAATGAGTATGAGGTTGCAACATTTGTACTTTATTTTCATTGTGACAAAGTGGACATCCTTCTGTTTTCTAAATAAATAATAGTTTAAGAGCTATCACTGCATCTTTCCAGAAGCCTGATCTCCCCACGGGTTAAAAACCTGGTTACTAGAAATTGAATGTGTCTAGAAATTAGTCAGGAGCACCAAACCACAGGAATTTATTTTTATAGCAATTTAGTAAAAGTTAGAGGTCAAATAATACAACAACATAGAAGGTGCAAAATATACGACAGTGGGAAAAGTTAAATCTGATTGAGGTAAAAAAAAAAAAACACCACAGAACTTAATTTCATCAAGCTTTAATTTCTTTCTAATTTTGCACACAGATAATTCACAAAGGCACCAGAGCAACTGGAATTTCATAATATAGTAATAATAAGGACAGATAACAAGGCCATAAATTAGGATATGAAACTGTAGACCGAAGAAGATGAGAACATTAGCACAATACAGGAACATTGCCTCAAGGCAACATAATTAAGATGAGATCTGAAATCTTATTCACACTGTTGAAAAGTTGGACTGAGAGCAGAGGTTCTGAAACCCACAGTCATACTCTGTACAGAACGCATGACATTAGTGGAGTTATTCATGAGATAGTATCATAGTTTATTTGCCAAATCTGAATCCCAGTGTCTCTGCTCCTGGTCCTGCTTTGACTGCAACACCAAACAAAATACTGTGGTTTCTTTATTGAGTCAATCCATCTCATGCAGTCTTCCTCTTTTCCTACTACTGTACATTGAACTTTTTCCTGCATTGCTGCCTTTTCCAGTGAGCTTGTCTTCTCATGGTGCTACTGTAGTACAATACCCTTTGCTTGGTTATTTTAGCTTCTAGTGAGAATCCACACTTAATTTGCTTTACTTATCTTTCTGACAAGTCATGATATCTGTAAATCTCTTTTTCAACACTACATTTTAAATAAGTGAAATGTGTGTATACACTTTAAAATGCAGGTATACACTTTAAAAATTAGCACTCCTATATATAGCTGCTTTTCTGAGGGTAGCTTACTTTGGAGAAAACAAGTTCAGGATTTCAGTGTACTTAATAAGCTTTATAAATAGGGTGCATTTAATTCAGTGTAGCATTTTGCACTTGACTTTTTTCTAAAAGAGCTGTCAGTTGGAGGAATCAATAAAAAACCAGACAGACAAAACGTGTAAATAACATGAGTTGTTTTTTCTAAACTATAACCTCAGTATTCAGGTTTAATTGCAGTGTTGGCCCTTCGAAATAAATCATTTGGTTTTGTGTTGCCGCTTGGGCACTTGGGCTCGAAAAGGTTCCCCATCACTGCCCTAGAGCCAGGGTCACCAACCCCGAATCTGGGGCCCAGTACTGGGCCGTGGCCTTGGCAAGACTGGGCCGCAAAGAAAGATCTCCCATCCCCCTCACGTACACCCCCATGTACACACATACCCAAGCATGCACGGTTGCCCCACGCACCCACCCCTGCACCCATGGGTGCTGCGCCCACCCATGCATGCATGCACGCACGGGTGTGCTGCTCACCCACACATGCATGTACAGGTGCCCCTACCCCCGCCCCCGCACGCATGCGTGCATGGTACTTGGACTTAAACCTGATGGAAGGGCAGGGTACTGTTCTGAGTGTAGCAACAAGTGGTTTGTTTGTATCCCTCATCTCAGTTGCAATAAATCATGTTTGTATTGAATTACCTTTGGTGTCATTTATGGATTTGGGAATGAAGGAAGGAGCCCTTGCAGATGCAGCTAGGGCCAGCGGGGCTCAGGTTATCCTACACACACAGTCTGTCCTGGGACCCCTAAACTAGCTTCTGCTTCAAATGCAAAATGTAAAGCGTGCTGCTTATGTACTGCACCATAGCACTTATCTCAGCAGTTTACAATTTAATTATTCAGCCTGCACAATTCTTCCCCCAGTCAGCTGGGCACTCAATTTACTGACCTTGGAAGGCTGAATCAACTCTGAATCATCTACTGAGCCCATCAGTTTGTGAGCAGAGTCTTGACTGCAGTACTGCAGTTTAACCACTGCACCATGAGGCTGCTTCAGATGTGATAGAATATGCTACCCCATCACCTGTGCTAAGGTAAGACTCAGCTATCTGATACAACATGAATTATAAATTCAATGAAACATGTTAAGATCAGTCAATGCCAGTCCAGTCAGCTTTGGTATGTGAAATGGGGAGTGGGCACCAACTTGTTCTTTGCCCCAGGCAGTAGAATTGGGAGGCCCTGCAAAGGATGCACCGGCTGGAATATGGAGTAACAAATCGGTGCAACTGTGGTCATGGGTAGATGTGCTGACACCTCTCCAGGGTGACCGTAATCATTTTTCATTTGCCGTTTAACAGAACCATGTCCAAAGGCTCTCAAAAACAAACTGTATTTTCTAATAATTGCTTACAAAGAACCGATGCACCTCTGCTATTTTGCTTTTAAAATGAAGTTGAAGCTATATTATCATGGGGTGGTTGATCATGGTGCAGTTGCTGTGTTAATCCCACACAATGGCTGAAATCCTGTTTCTTAGCACCATAAATTGCAACTAGAATAGGCCCACTGAATCAGTGGGGATTTGGTGAGTCAACTCCTCTGTAAGTTCCATTGACTCAACAGACTTACTCAACTTGTGATTTACTTTGCTAAGCAACAGGATTTAAGCCAATGGGGAAAATGGACATAAGACCCCATAGCCAATCTAGAGCCACATATGTGATTTGCGATATAAATGGAGTTTCCCCCATTAATGTAGTTATTGTAAGGGACAAATGACATCACAGTTTAATTTCTGCATGAATTCAGAGCCAGGGTCAAAGTACTCAGAGGCAATGATTAGCAGACAGAATTATGCATCTCCTCCTGTGGTGGGATTCAAATAAATTAACAACAGGTTCTATGCCCGAATGGCAAATATATAAATAAATGAATGAATGAATGAATGAATGAATGAATGAATGAATGAATGAATGAATGGATGAATGAATGAATGGATGAATGAATGAATGAATGAATGAATGAATGCCCAGGACAGTGGGATCCGATGAGAGTTTCTTCTACAGTGGTCTCCCTACTGCCTATCATCACACCTACTTCTCACATGATTAAGATATCTGGGTAAGTGTATCTGTTTGGGCATGCCGCTGCTGTTAACCTCACCATGGGCATGTGCCAAACACACACACACAAACACACACCTCACAGTGGGTGCTTATGACCAGGTTTGACAGAGAACTGACACATCTCTCCTTCCCTTTACCTCCTATTTCACCCTATAGCTCACCAGTAAAAATTGCTTCCATCCCCTTTCCTGCTCCTGAAATGACTGATAGCCCTGCTTGTTGTTACCTGGAGGCTGCCTTTGCACACCTGTTGAGGAGTTCTTCTCCCCCCCCCGCTTCCTTCTGGCTTGGAAGGTATGGTCTCTTTTCAATCTGTTGCCACTCCACCTCAACCCCAACACCTCAATCGGTCCAGAACACTGCCAAAGAGCCCGAAAAACCCACAACAGCCAATATCAACAAATGCTTGATTAGTATGCTCTCATGTATGTCTTTTCTGGAGAATGCTGCCTTCTCATGATGGTCTCTCCCCCTTGGAGTCCCTCCGGCCCCCACCCACCCCCCATGTTGACCTGTGGTCAAGATGCGTCTGAATGTCTGGAGAGAAGAGTTTCAATTCCCCTTATCTATTGATATGTTTATGTGTTTTCCTTTCTTGGCCCTGGATATATGGCCTTCAAGAATAGTAAGTCTTACTAGTGTTAAAATACTGATAGCTGTCTTCCTCCTTCTAACAGAGTGGGCCATCTCTGTGTGCCATTTGTCTCCCGAAATTGTCAGTTTTGGGGCAGGAGGAAGAGTTCTTTGTTACTCTAAATGAGGCTTGGAGGTTTCATCTCTTTGTGGTGTGAATGACTTTTCTACTGCATACCTTGCTTGCGTGGATCAGTGAGACTGTCACTGGTTCATGCATTGGATATTCTCTGGGATTTAAAAAAAACTGTTTCTAGGCAGAGCAACAGTCTTATGTGGTACCTTTAACTTGAAAAAAATCATAGTAAAACGAGGACAGTTGTTTGATTGATTGAAGCGGTCTCACCCCAAAACTTTTTCCCTCTGTGTCCTGCCCTCATGCCTTGTCAATCACACACACCCCTCTGCCTCGAGGCCATGGGCTTTCCTCCAGTGACATCAAGGACTCATCCTCCCCCCCTTTTCCCCCAGTGACACTGCTGCTCTTTCCAGGGCTTTATCTCTCTCACCCATATCCCACCTCAGACGGCTCAGTGTGGAGTGGGAAGGGAGGCAGTTAATTGCGCCCCCTCCCCCTCGCTCATCGCTGGTCACCTGGCCCCTCCTCCTTCATTCATCTCAGGCCAACAAACGGTTCTAAGAACCAATAGTACATTTAGGAAGCGGTTCTATAGAATAGGTGAGAACCTGCTGAATCCCACCTCTGATCTCCTCCACTTCTTGTTCCCTTTCAACTTAGCTGCAATCCTCCCCATAGCTGTGGGACTGGGGGCTTGGCTTTTCTTAGCTACAGCATATGGTTCTGAGTTACACCTGTCATCAAGCAAAGTATTTAGGAATGGCTTGGTCTTGGATGGGCAATTTAGAACCATGTGCTTCGAGAACTGCTGGATAGCTAAGTGGTTTAAGTATCTGGGTGTGGAGCAAGAAGTTGGGAATTCAAGTCCCCTCCGTGCCTCCTTGACAGGGGATGGACTTGATGATCCCTGGGGTCCCTTGAACCCTACAGTTGTAAGATGATGATTACAATTATGAAAGATTGATACTTGGTGGAGATGAAAACTGAGTGTAGATCAACACAGTCAACTACATTTTTAGATTTTCTGTGGAGGCGTGGCTAAAAGGCTGTCACGGCCAACTGTGCCAAATGCCATACCTTCAGAAATGAATATAAAAAAAGAAACTTTTGTGGTTGGATTGTGAGTAACTATAGAATCAGGGACCTAAGTTGCTTTTTCAGAGATACGTTGAAGCAAAAATTTACTTAAGGGCTTATACTCTGAAGCTTTGGTGTCAGTCATGTTGTTAATGTCATATTAACAATGCCATAGCTTGAAAAATGTTAAAAAGGTCTTTTTGTGTTACATTCATTACTTCTTGGCAGCAGGTTGCTACTACCCTTATCACTTCTTAATTTGCACAAGTAATGTGTTGTGCTGTCTCTTATTACCCTGTTGCATTGCCCTTACAAGCCAGAAAAGAACAGAGCCTTTACTCCAATTTGTTTCAACATCCTGTAATGACTGTATCTCTATCTCAGACCATGCGCCTTAAATTTGTGGCATTTATTTTCCTGACTTTCCAAGTCTTTTGGTTTAAGGTGTTTGAATGTTTCTCTTTTAAACAATGAGAAATTCAAAGCACAAATGATATCTGAATTCCAGAATGATTACGTAAGTAATGAAAATCTCTCCCATCTCATGTGCTGTTGTAAATGGTAAAGGTAAAGGTTCCCCTTGACAATTTTTGTCCAGTCGTGTTCGACTCTAGGGGGCGGTACTCATCCCCGTTTCCAAGCCATAGAGCCAGCGTTTTGTCCAAAGACAATCTTGCGTGGTCACATGGGCAGTGCGACTTAGACACGGAACGCTGTTACCTTTCCACCAAAGTGGTCCCTATTTATCTACTTGCATTTGCATGCTTTTGAACCACTAGGTTGGCGGGAGCTGAGACAAGCGACGGGAGCTCACTCCGTCGCGTGGATTCGATCTTACAACTGCTTGGTCTTCTGACCCTGCAGCACAGGCTTCTGTGGTTTTAGCCCGCAGCCCCACCATGTCCCATGACATGTGCTGTTGGGTGGGGTGCAAATAAAGCATATGTGAGAAGGAAGATTAGAACATACACTTCTTATGAAAAGAAGGTTTAAATGCTCAAAGAAATATATCTGAAAAATACAATTGAAATTTAATCAAGTCAAATTGCAGCTCATCCCTCTCCAGAGCTTTATCTGAAATGATCATATGCTAAGATGATATGAACAACTTATTGTCATGTAGACCAGGATTCACACTGGCAAGTTTGTGAAAATGATATTGAGACAATGGAGAGAGGCCTGGTTAAAACTGGTTAAATAGGTTAAAGCTGCTGCAGAGTTTTGAATTTTGGTTAAAAATACATGCATCCTTAGCTGTGCAACAGAAGCACAGGGACTTAGAGAGCAGAATTAGCATCAAGTCTTCCCAGGGTAGACCACCCCTTTTACTCTAAACAATTGGCACAGTCTCAATAACTCGCTCTGAGACAATGATAAAATAAAGAATACAAGGTTTCATTTACTCACAGTTGAATAGATCAAAACAACACACTGTACAAAAGAACAGGTCTCAACAGGCTCACAGCCTGCAGTAGACTCCTGAATACTGAATTCTAACTGTGCACTTGATATGGACTGCCAGCAGATTGAAAGAGAGGGAAAAAGACACTTAAGCAGGTAGGCATGGCTCTCTTCAAAATCAGAGGTAGGGAGGAAGAATTGGTTACTGCTGGACTGATTGACAGTCACCCCAGTCCAGAAACGTCCATCTCAGCCAAACTCACCAGATGCAGCACATGAGGTTGAAATAATTCCAACAAAATCAACATGAAAAAAGGACTGAAATTCCAGCGATTCAGGGTACCCAGAATAATCTCTGTGTTACACCAAATGATATAAATAAATAAATAAATAAATAAATAAATAAATAAATAAATAAATAAATAAATAAATAAATAAATAAATAAATAAATAAATAAATAAATAAATAAATTTGGAATTTCTGAAGTTTTATCCAATATTATCTACAAAAGGAGAAGACTCTAGAGAAAAGAGTTTAAACACATTTTCCAGGCCTAATTTCCCACTGCTGGGAAACATAAGGTAATTTTGTTAATGTCCAGAAGCTATTTAGTTTCTAGACATATTAATTCCTTGAGATATTACTCATTTGATTAAGATTAAACTCTCAGTATTGATAAATGAATTAACTCTTTGTTTGGACAGATGGGCATTACTTATACTAGTTCTCTGGGGTAAGGCAAATACAGTAGGACCCCCATATCCATGGGGGAATCCATTCTACAATGTACCATGGATGCCTGAATCCATCTGCACATGCTAAATTACCTCTGTGATATAATTCTGATCTGAAAATTGCAAGTCAAACTTTTTAATGGAAAAAAATGGATCAGCTTTGCAATATGCACATCAGACCAATATAGCCCAAACAGGATTTTTTTGGCCATTTTCAACATTACAAGCCATATATGACTAGCTTATGAAGTGGTATAACAATATTTATAATATATTTTGGGCTCTTTTTCATGTAATTCATGTTCTTCCAGCAATTACTGAAAGAGAGCCTCTAAAAATGAATTACTTGTGTTTACAAAATAAAGGTGCATGGAAGTTCTGTGTTTCTTTCATGTTCTCTCTTTCAGGTAATTTTTTGGTACCTCTTGTATGTCAAATTGCCTCAGAATTTTTTCATCCAAGAATGAGGGTTGTCAGCAGCCAATCAGATCATCTGTGGGGGAAATGACTTCATAGGCATTATGATGTTTTCTCTTTCTCATGTATTCTTGCCTGCATTTGAGTTGATTGATCCTCTTTTGCCTTGCCTTTGTTTCTTTGGAGTAGCATCAGTTGATTGATTGATTGATTGATCAATTGATCGATCGAACAAGCGATCAGTCGATTGGCTTATGGGGTGCCAGAAACGATGAATGGGGAAATATGAATGACCTGAAAAAGGATTTCCCTTTCATGTTCAGTGTAAGGACTGAAACAAAACAAACAAAAACAAAAACAAAAATAAGAAAAAAATGAAAGAAGCATTCCCCAAAGTTGCAAAAATGAAAGAAATGTTCACTGTGCACATCCCTAATGCTTGGTTCATCAAAAACTGTGGTTATCAGACATGTTGGACACCATGATGTTTAATTAGAAAGAAATTTCCACTCCAGATAAATACTGGTGATGCAACACAGATAGTAGGCTCTTTGAAATAATTGCATATCAGGAGGAATTGACTCACCACATCCACACTGATTCAATGGACCTACTCTAGTTGTGTTAAGGATTTCAGCCAATGATTTTTGAGGCATACGTATGTTGTGGTGTGTCCAGTGATGGCTCCTTTTTGCTTAGATGTATTATATCAAATTAATTTTAAATTTGAAAAAACTTGTTATTTGTGGATACATAGGTACTTGTAGCTATTTGTAACTTCCTGAAATATGGAAATTATTAGGTGGTCAGTGTGGATGGATCTTAGTAGTTCTTACCATTACCAAAAATATACTGCAAAGCTGGAAAGATAAACATATACCACACACAATTCAATGGTCAGAATATATTATTACTTTACTTACACATGAACATCTATTATATCAACACCAGTTCCAAATTATATCTTTCTTGGACATACGGTCAGCTTACATTAATGCATTTCTTAAAACATGATTATTTTATATTTTGCATATTCTCCCTTTTTCTATTCCTTCTTTTCACTTCCCTACCCCATTTTTCTTTCAGTTTTTGTTTGCAATAGTAGAAATAAAAATAAATTAAAGATAAAAAAAGAGAGAGAAAACGGAACTACAGTATTTTGTATTTCCCTGTAGTGGCCAATTCTGACATTGCACCTGGAAATATTTATAATATGTCAAAATCCTGTTGCATAGTTATGTTGACAGAATAGAAATGGAGTAACCCATAGTGTCAAATTGCTGCTAATTAATGTGTCACTGCTTAGATTTGTCATTGTGCACCAGTCACACGGCTTGGTGCGATCAGCAAATGAAGCAGCAGCTTGCTAATTAGTAGGGATTTGCTGCTATGAGTTACATTATTTCCATTCTACTGGTTTAACTATACAATGGGATTTTAGCCTACAAAGGACAAAGCCATGGTCCATTGCCCTTGTCTCTTAGGACTGATATATATATTTAATATATATATTTAAATGGGGTTGAATTCCATAAGTTTATTACAAGTTATGGGTTATTGAGGGAAAAAGAGTAACCCTGACCTGAAAAATTCCTGTCAAAATGCCTTTTAAAGTACCTCAAAGTGCCCTATAAAAATAACATTTGAAAGTAACTTGGTGGCACATGTTAGATGTAGATAATTTTAAGTGTTATTCATTGTAGTTAAAAAGTAACTTTGAGGCTAATAATTGCATTAGCTGTCACATAGTATGTATCTAATTGAACTATGTTACATGTAACTAATTACTTCCAAGCTGTGGTCACTGTAGTTGAAATACAAGAGTGGTGTTTTGTGTCTTTTTGCTACTTTCATATTTAAAATGTAGTTGAATAGGTGCGATATTGCATTGTAAAAAAGAGAGAGAAAACCCTCCAAAGGATCAATATGGAGAGCTAACAGATGAGGTATAAAGACTGTGGTAATGCACTCATGGAGTTGAGGTTAAGAGTACAGTATTAATTATTCACAAAGATACAATAGAGTCAAGAGGTCACAAAAACCTTGACTGCTGTGTTTAGTAAGACTGTAAAGCAGTCTCTACAATCATATAATGAGACATAATTTCAGTTCAGTGACTGCACAGGTTTATGCAGCAACATTAAAAAATCTCTTGAATTTCTCCTCTTGGGAATTTTACCACATATGTATGTGGCTTCATTGCTTTTTCTGAGAAATGCTTCTTTAGACAAAACATATTAACATCCTGTTAATATGTTTTGTCTAAATCCTATCTCAGTATTTGCATTTTCCTCTTTTTTTTCACCTTAAAGATTTTGAATGAACCTGATCACTTCCAGTTTTCATATAATTTTATTTTTTTAATATAGCAGCTTTGTGGTTCTATGAGAAGTTCAATGATAAGCCTTGGAACTATACCATGAGTATATATCATCATGACTTCTGCAGAATCTTCATATATCAAGTGTGGTTTTTATGGGGAAAAATCACCAGTATTTAGTATCAAAAACCAAAGCAAAAAAGTATGCCGCTTCTATACTGCTTCATAGTGCTTAAAGTGCTCTCTAGGTGGTTTACAATTTAATTATGCAGGCTATACAATCCTACCTCCAGCAAGCTGGGTACTCAATTTACCAACCACAGCATGATGGAAGGCTCAGTTAACGCTGAGCCAGCTACCTGAACCTGTTGGGATCAAACTCAGGTTCTCAGCAGATTCTGGACCGCAGTACAGTACTGCATTTTAACCACAGCAGTGTGAGGGTGTCATTCCCAAAGTTGCTAAGCTGTTGACTTAATCTACAGTAGAGGGCAAACCCATCACAGCTGCTTCTGAGGGGCATGGCTGCCCACCATTCTTCTTCTTTCTCAAAGGTGCTAGAGAGCTTGCATAGAGCCTTTCCTTAGGCCAATTATAATGGCATGATGTAACCATTGTCCTATCTGAACTCTGTAACCTGTCTGCATACTGTCCACTATCTGTGAGCTTGTAAGGTTAATAAAAGCACAGTCCTCCTGGGGGCAGGGTAGAATTCATTGGGAACCCATTCGGTGTTATTCTGCCTCTTCTACTAGTCGCCCACCAGGAGCACTGCTGGGAGACATCCCTGTGTGTGGCTTACTTCTTTAACTTCTATCTCTAAGAGACGATTTGCTATCCTAATTATCTGGTGATCATCACAAAGCCCATGAGCCTTCTCATTTCGTGACTCCAACACTGCACCACAATGCTTCTCCCAAAGGGAGAACCAGATGTCTCTATGACTATTAGTTCTGGGGATTAAGGATGCAATTGCTCTCCTGTTTTGCTGGTAGCCTTCCCATAGATAACTGGAGGGCCACTGTGTGAACAGAATTTTGGACCAGGTAGGTCTGATCTATCACCACTATTATTATTATTTTATATATTTAGCAGTTTGCCCTGCCATTAGCAGGATGATCCTCTGACATGGGTCATACTAGATATAAAAGGAAATATAAATTCTCTGTGATGAGCATGTCCTTGACAAAGCTGTTTTAATCGAGATATGTACCTGAGGTTTTAGACATGTAAATAAAGTCAGTGTTTAACTTCCAACGACAAATAACACAAGTTTTATTGGAATGCAACAATATACTGTTGAGGGGAATGTATGTGCTTCACCAATCAGCCATATTTCAATCAAGTAAGAAAGTACTGGTTGTGCCAACTGTATTGTCTGATTTGACCCTCTCTTAGGACTTCTGAAATCCCCACTTGATCATATTGAACAGCCTGGTACATAATCCTTTTACATACTTTTGTGGCAGAAAAAGGAAAGGTAGATTGTAGCCGACATTCACCAACACACTACAAACCGAAGAGTGACCCTCCTGTTGCTGGAGTTATCTTTTGAAAATTATTGGTAGTTTATGATTTCATCATAAAGATAAATACAGTATGTTACAACCTTGATCCTTTTCTCAAGAGGGTTCACCTCTTGAGGACACAGTGCTAATCTACTGGAACAACCCTGTAATATGGTACAGAAAGCGTTTTTTACTGCAGAAATACCCACTGAGCCACTTAGCCTGGTGAGAAAATTCAACTACTGTACTGTATTCCCAGAGGAAGCCGTTGCAGTCTGAATTGGGTCTCTGGTGGAAAACAGCTCCTGTGGTGAGAGAGGGAGGCCTTCTATCCATCTATAAATTCAGAAATAAAGGAAGCTTCCATATTAACTCTGTGACACCCAGAGTCCCGAAGATGACTCTGTGTGAGTAGCTTCATGCACATGTCATGTAGGTTCCTTGATAATGTTGGTGTCCCATTATCAGAGAGGATCCCAGACATTTTGGTGCCTGAGGTTACTATTCTCCTATGATACAGAAGTTGGCAGGGCTCACATGTGAAATGAATTTCAGCACTGTAGTGAGTCTTCTGGCACACCTGAGGGAAACAGGTTAGTTTAAGAGCAGCAGGGCAGGCCATGTGTCATACAAGTCTTCTCTCCAACAGGGAGGGGAATGGTTGGGAGAATCAGGAGGAACAACTCTAGTGTTGCCACTGCTGCCTCTCCCCCATCTTCTGCCTCTTGGAGTAGCTGTTGATTCTGCCTAACTGTAGGACCAGCTGATGAATATTTTGGCCTGTGCATTAATATGGTGCAGTTTCTTTTTCTCTAATATGCAATAAAGCTTAACTTCATACTAGGTAAAATCCAACTGCCCAGTACTGTGTCTGCTCTGCACACATACCAAGAATTTCCCTAGTCAAGGTAGATGGAGGCCACCCTTTGAGCCCGGGTTTCCATCTATTGGCCTTGCCCTCTTTGAAGAAGAAAAATGCTGCTCTAACAGGTGCGCCCCCTGCCTGCTGTACAGTTGGCCTCAGAACATGTAATCTTACTTATAAAGCAGACAACACATAGCTCTTTTGGAAGAAAAAGCCACAACCTTATATGTTCCAGCAGCAGTCTCTGGCCCAGCATTGGGGAAATTAAATCTGTTGTACCAAGAGACCTGACTGCCTCCTGATGCCCACAATCAATCACTTCAGCAACCAGGAGCGGCAGTTCTCTAGAGACCACACACACCACTCCCTGACATCTGAAGACCAGGTAGGACCCCTGGACCAGGCCAGAATATAGCCCTGACCCAACTCTTCCATCTGGGGATTCTTTTAACAATCCAGGTGAGCAGATTCCTGCTTGCCACTCTCATATTGCCTAGATCTGACTTCAACGCCCCAAACCGTCAACAAAGTTGTGACAAAGGCAACAAGACACATAGTACCCATAACAACTGGCAATAACATTTAGGACTAAGCAGCCAATATTAAACTATACCATCATACCATTATCATAAAAACAGGGAGAAGGGAAGGAGAAAAAAAGACAGTGAGGCACAAGCTGGCTAGAGCAGTCTCCTCGCTCTTTCTTTATGTCAGGCAGGTGGGCTGTATTGAAGCCTGCTGCCCCACATGTTTGAACGCATGTTTGAAGTTTCTTTATTTATTACATTTATAAAGTGTTCCAGTAGTGCAATGCATCATTCTGGGCAGTTTATAGCAAGACAAAACAAACAAGCATCAATTTAAAATAAAACACACACAGTAATCAATAACATAAGCTGAAGATGCATACGTTATAACTTACAAGCAGGATGTGAGGCATATTGAAAAATCAAGGTGGGTAGCCAAGAAAAGAAGGCTTTTCAGGTACCTTTTAAACATTAGGACGGAGGGAGTCAGGTGCAGCACCACCAGAAGTTAGTTCCAGAGTATTGGTTGTCACTGTAAAGAAGGCCCTGGTTCTGGAAGATAATGTCCTGGCGTCCCTCAGAATGGCCACCCAGACGAGCACTGCTTGGGCAGACCTAGTGGTGTGAATTGATGACATTGGGAAAAGCCACTCCGACAAGTAACACAGCCCCAAAATGTAGAAGGCTTTGTATGTGATCATCAAAACCTTGAATCTGACCTGAGAGGCAATATCTAACCAGAGCCAGGACTGGGGATATGGGATCAAAATTCTAATTTGAAATCTGCTGCTGGCCAATGAAAGCTGGCAAGGTGAAAAAAACCTTTCCTTCTAGCCAATGGGAAGCCAGTGTGGAATTCTCTAAATGGTCCTCCCAGCATTCCCTGTGCAGTGGAGTTGCCATGTGGGAGCTGGAATGTTGAGTCCAGTTCTTTTCCTGTCTCACCACTGGCCTGGGGACTGCACTCCCATAACAATTGGGGAGTTCCAGGTAAGTCTGAGTCCCCCTTAAGTAGGAAGCTTGGCTGAGATACTAGAAAACACATGGAAAAGAATATGGACCTCTCAACCTTATAAATCAGTATAATCTCAAGCTAAAGAAATAGTGTTAAAAGTAGTGCACAGATGGTATTTATACCCTATAAAATTAAATAGAATAAATAAAAGAATATCAGACGTGTGTTGGAGGAAGTGTAGGAACAAAGGAACTCCGGAACATATCTGCTTAACATGCCCAAGAGTGGAAATTTTCTGGTCTGAATTAATTAAGCGATTGGAAAGTATAACAAAAGATAACTAATAATTTGAAAAAATAATTTCAAACTTTTTTCATTATGTATGCGAGGGAACAAAAACATTGTATATAAAGAACTAATTGTGATTATATTAGGAGGAACCCATAATGTAATCGCCCATCACTGGAAGGACGCTCAGGACTTGTCCTTGCAAAGATTTCAAAATAGAATATGGAGACTGGCTCTGATGGAAAAACTGACCTATCACATTAAACTCTATAGAGGTGAAATAAAACAAGATATGTAAATTTATGGAAGTATGGTACAGTATCCCTTGTTGGTCTCTGGTGCAGGAGATCAAATGGAAAATGGGTTGAAATGCTGGTTAATTTGAATAACTGTAGGGTTAGAAGTAAATATATATATAAATGTTTAAATATTATTAGTATACTATAGATAAGGAAATTATTGGAAGTGTAACTGTACTTATAGGTAATTACCACTTTTTTCTTTTTTGTTATGTGATCAGAGGATTTTAACTTATATAATAATAAAAATTAAAAATTAAAGAAAGAGATGAAGATTTAATGATGGCAGTTTTACTACTAAATAAGTGAAACTTTCTGTTTGTTCACAAAGAGAGGGGCAAGAGAAAATCCTTTACACTTCCAAAATCCTATTGCTAGTTCCCAGCCTCTAACACCTGAGATTTACATGTCTTAGTTTGCTTAATATTAGTATCAGCTCTACCGGTTCTGATGGGATGGCACATGCCTTCAGCTGGCTTTTGGGCTTAATGTCACTGTATAAGAACCAAACCTTCTGAAGAGAGAGCATTATTTATAAGAGAACAAAAAAACACTATATATGAAAACTATGCATGTCTAGGCAGAATGCTTGGTTTTTAATAATGAATATTAATAGAAACACTGCCTGAAACTGTTGAAGTGTGCTAGGTTTTGTGGGGGTTCAAATCCATTTGGTAAAATGGATCTATAGCCTGCAGATGGCACTATATCAAAGTTCCTCATTTGGTAGTGCTCTAATGACTTAATAGTTTGATTACACTATTAGATTTGACTTGAAGCCAGAGCAATCAGGAAGAGAAGAAAGAACCTACTCAAGCAAATTACAAATCCAGGTGAACAGCCTGAAGAGTCTACAATTTGCTTGCATCCTACGTTTTTCAACAGGGCTTTTTCAACAGTCTCAATTACAAAACGTGTCACAGTTTCTGTGATTACATGCAATGCAATGACACTGCAAGGACTGTCAAAAGTGGGGGGAAATAATGAGAGGAAAGATGTGGGATAAACAGTGACTTGACTTCTCTTCCCAAGAGAAGAATGCAACAGCATGCACCATCCTTCATCAGGGAAAATTAAATGATGCTAACAAGAACAACATATTAAATAGGTGCAAGAAGGGAACACAAGTTTACATCAAAAGAGCACAAGAACCATGCTCACTCAGCTTTATCTAGTCTGGCATCCCTTTTACCACAGTTGCCAACCAGATGCTGACGGGATACCCCCAAGCAGGAAATGAGGACCATGTCATCCCTCTGGTCATGTTTCTCAGATACTGCCTCTGATTGGAACTTAGGAAATGGTCTTCTTCTGAGCCAGACCCTCAGTCCATCTAGCTCAGCATTGCCAATACTGATTGATAGCCATTCAGTAGGGTTTCAAGCAATATGTGATTCCAGTTCTATCTGGAGATACCAACAAACAAATCTGAGGCCAACTGCATGCAAAATATGTGCCCTGCCAGAGAGCTCTGGCCATCCCGGGGGGGGGGGGTGTTCTGAAGGTCACATGACTAGAATCTGTTCAGAGTTTAACCGTCCATGTATTGCCTATTCCCCCATTGAAGCTATCTAAGTTGGCAGACATTACAAATTGTTAAATGCATTCCAATTATCTGAACAGAGATAATCCTCTGTTTAGCTCCGAATGATCAATCATATTAAAAACGCAAACTAATTTGCCAGATAGAGGGTAAGAGACATCTTAAGGAAATCGGCTTCCAGTGACGTGATATCTGTATCATTCTAGTTTGAGTCATAGAGGTTGAAGAGCCATCTGTTCCAGAATCTCAGACAGATCCTTCCTAATTAAAGGGAATATGATCCAGCTATGAGTTCCTGGGGAATCTACCACTTTAGTGTAGTTAACCGTGTCAAGAAACAGAGAAATTGAAGGACTGTGGACTCTGGTCCTTTTTTGAAAAATTCAGGCATTGTAGTCAGTTCCTCTAATGAGCTGCCTGAGAGAAGGAGGGTGATGCCCACCAATAATTCCAAGGGAATAACAGCTTGTGAGAGCAGCCCCCAAGGCCAGACTGGTTTATTCTTTGGTATTGAAGTAATTGGGAAGATAGTTTTCAGCTGAGGGGAGGGGGCAGAAATTGCTCTTGCCTTTGTAAATGTTTGCAGTAACTCCATGCCTGATTGGAAAGTCCTTTGAAAGAAAGTAATCCTGTAAAATGGTGTCAGAAGTTACTTTAGTTGGTTTAATTAGCTCTTAGGAGATACTATGTTCATTTGCTCTCCAGCTGCAAAGAATGCTCTTCATGTATGCTCTGAAACTAGGCTGATGTTATGCTGGAGCAGACCTGGGCAAAGTGCGGCCCACGAGCCACATACGGACCACGAGCCGCTCCTGTCCAGCCCGCAGACAGTTTTGAACATCAAAACCGTTGATAGCTTTTTTTCTAAATTTGATCAGTTGCTTATCTTTAACATACCGCAAAAAAACTCTTTAGTATTTGTGAAAATTAACACGTTTAAAATAAAAACAACAATAACATCACTGTTTCATTTTATTTTTAAGTAAAGTTGGTTCGGCCCCTGAACACAGTTCAGATTTTTCATGTGGCCCCCTATAGAAATTAATTGCCCACCCCTGTGCTAGAACATAAGTACTAAAATAGTTTAGATAACTTGTTTTCTGTTGTGCTTGAGACTCCTGCCCCAGATTTTTTAAATTATTTGCTCTAAAACATCTTTTCACTTTTTTTGCAACTGTTTTGCTCTTTTTTTTTAAACCTTTTCACCATTTTTAATAAAATATAACATTTCTTCATATAGTTGTTTGCCATTTTTTGAATTAAGAGGGATCCTAGTATTTAAGACTATGGCGTTATCCATTTACTGGGAGCCTGTATGTGTTATGGGTGTGGCGGTACTTCTGCCTTGCAGGGCTGGTGTAAGAGTCAAAGTGCTGAACCTTGTGGATTTTTGAGAACTCCCTGTTTAGTCCAATTAGACTGTTGGACTAAACAGGCATTGTGAACTTGGAGGTTGCCAGGCAGGGAGATTCCCTCAGCCAGTAGCACATTTGGCTCTCCTGGTTTTGAAAACCCGCGCCAGGTTAGCTAAGGTAGTGTCACTGCGTGATTAGTGTGGGCTTCCCTGAACCTGGGGATCCTTGATAAAAGGTGCATAATGTTTTGTCAGCCGGTAGGTGCAGGTTAAAGTTTCAGCCTCTCTCTCAGAATCCAGAGTACAGCGGCTGGGAGGGGAAGACTCTAGGGCAGGGATGTACAACTTTATTTACTTATTTGATACATTTATGCCTCACCTTTCTTTCAAAGAGCTTAATGCAACATCCATAGCCCACTTCTTCCCCACTCTATGGCTGGTCCCAAGGGTCGTATCTGGTGTTAGTTGGTAGGCTAAGGAACACACAAATGCCTACACAAACAGGTGTATACCACGCACAGAGTCTCTGGAGTAGCGAGGCTCATGATCAGTGCTTTGGAGGGAAGTTTGTGGCATACAAACAGCCATCACAACTGACTTGGAAGTGAGAGGAGCAGAGGCTGAATGTCAGGCCTGGGCCGTGGCTTCCGGATCACTGCTCTAGAGAATTCTGTTAATAGTACTGCCTTTTCTTCCTACTTGGTGACAGATCATTTACAAACACGGGTATATTCAACTTTCAACTTTTTCCAACATTATTCTCTTTTCCAATTACTCCCATCTTCTCATGACATGTCTCAATTATGGACGGGCTCAGTTTAGTTATACCCTGGCCAGGATCCCATTGGTATTTGTGTAGGGTTCGTGTGACTAGACATAGCTAATTGGAGCTAACTGACAAAATGTCAGGTCACATCTAAGTTGTTCACCTGGTCACAGACCTGATTACACAACCAACGTTCACTCCAGCACCTCCTCAGTTAGCTGCAATTAGCCACAGAAAGTTAAGTGATGCTTACATGAACACTAATAGAATGCTAGATGTTATATGGATCTAGAAAAACTAGAATATAGGACTGTCTTTTGGGAGAAGACTGAGCTGAAGTAGGAATTGAGCACTTCGGCCTTTTCTTTATTGCCGGGTAGGTGGGGCTCGTCAGCCATGGAAGGCAGCCCATCTAGGAGAAGGAAAACTCCGATTTCAAACCTCCACTGCCTTGTGGCTATATCCACTCATGGAAAAGGCTTCAGGAGTTAACCTCGAGGAAAAATCCGGAGCTGGAGTCCCGAAGGCAGCATGTGTCGTTCTGCCAACTCCTGCAACATTGCTGGAACCAGTTGTATTGGCTCTTGCCTTTCCATTGGACCATTTCAGCAATGTGGAGAGGGGGGACCTGCTGCTTGGGTAACCGCCTATCCTCCATATTACCTTACCCGGGCTTCATGCTTTGGAGAGGACACTCCTTGATTCAGACCATGTTACCATAGTCTCTCGAGACTGAAGGATGACTATGCTATGCATGTTATGGACCGGCACTTAGGCCCTATGCATAAAAGGCACAAAGACAGGCACCAGGCTCACATCCCTTTTCAATTAGTAGTAAGCAGAATGTGCACACACTATCCATGTTCACAAGCACATATCTGCAATAGACTCTACCATGGATTGCTAGATATAAAACACTCCATGAAATGATCACAGGAAGACATACCATTTTTCAATCCAGAAGTGTAAGCTTTCTTTCATAATGGAAAAATGTTGGTTAGTCACAAATACTATGAGCAGTTTGTTTGTTTTTAAAGATTCAACACAGCACTATTAGTCATTTGCTCTCTGTAGTCAATTGCCTCCTAAAATCATGGAATAGAGGCCTGCAAATAAAGACAATGTTATTTACCTCCATAGATTACATTCTTTTTTGAGGAGAAACTATAGAATATTTACAAAGGGCCTCCAGCTTCCAGAAGTGTGGATAAATACCATATAATTTATTCTCAATTAATAACACAAGTAAACTAATGACACATCTATGGAGTTGAAATTGCTTGCTTTTATGACAGCTTATCAGTTCCAAGCAGCCTGCTTTTTGCACATATACTGCATTGATGGCCCATTAGAGGAAATTGCTGACCAACCTCTGCCTGCTTTTTACGACTAATTAGTAAACGAGGAGCTGTTATCATGTTGCACCAAGAAAAAAGAAAAGACAATATTGCAGAGTGCATAATGGAATTCTGGTATCTAGGTTATGATAATCTGCATTTAATACTACTTTTCTTTGTTCATTCTGCAGTAGGTTGCAAAGCAGCGATTAATAGCACCATGTCCAAGGTTGATGCAATCAATACTGTGAAACTCTGTCATTGTTCTCTCTTCTCCTCAGGTGAAGATCTTTTGCTTTTGTTGAAGCAGACTGCCTTGAAATTATAAAGGGCGGGGGGGGGGGGGGAAGGTTCCACATGAATCTTTAGTTCACAAGAAGAATGCTAGATGGAAAGAAAAAGAGCAAGTACATTCCTCTCAGATTTTTCATGGCACAAGTTTCCATGGCATTTGAGAGCCAGTGTGGTGGAGTAAACATAGCGGCAGACTTTAGAGTCAGGGTACTTGGTTCAAATCCTGATCAGTCATGGAGGTGACAATGATAAACCATTTCTTGAACAGCTCTCATACTCTGGAATGCCTATTAAGGTATCTATAAGTTGGATATGATTGACCATAACAATAATAACAACTAGCTTGAGAAGAAATTGATTCTGAATTATTTAGTGGATTAGGTTGCTGGACCTATTGTAGTAGAATATAAGGAAGAAAGAGAAAACAAACAAAAAACATAGCATCACCTGGTTTGCACACAAAACTAACACTCTGCATGGTAAAAATCACTCTAGAGTCATTTAAATTAGAAACAGGCATCTTTACTTACATTTATCCTATGTAGTTGTAGTCAGAAGACTGCAGAAGCACCCTGCATGCTTGCTGGATAATCAAAGGAGGAAAGAGAGGGCTAAAAATGGCAATAAAAATAAACAGGAAGAGGGAGGGGGCTTACTTTAAATGCCAGAAAAACTTGACCACCTTATCAAATTAGCGGCAAAGAACAATCACATTAGTTCTCTCTGACTGATACCCAGTGTTAGTGCATGCAAGATTTGCTATTAAGCCTGGCCATGTTTCACAGACAAAGGAAAACACAGAACATAATTTAATATTCTTGAAGAAGGGAGACGTGACCTAAGGTTAACAAGTGATCACTCAGTGAAAGCCATTTATCCAACAAAAGTCCTCTCACAATTACTCTAGAGAGGTGGTTTTCAAGTGATTGGAATCTGGATTGTTTGTCCAATGTTATTATGCTTAGAAAGCATGGCAACATTGAGAGTTTTCAAATGAGACACTGGGCAATCCTTTTCGTCCCCTCACCTACATCTCCACTGCTTCTCTGTGCTCTAGTTCAGATTCCTAGTCTTTTCCTGTGCACCCTGCTTCTGTCTTCTGGCCTGCTCCTCTTTTCTTATTCAGCTCCTCCCCACCTTTCAGTTCATTCCCATTTTCCAATAATGACCACTTGTGTTGGACAGGAGTTGAACAGAACAGTGTGAACAACAAGAAACCCTCTCTCTTCTACTCCCAGATATTGCTTTGTATTCTTTTTTTGCATCTCGATATGCGTATCTTTCTCACTCCCAAAGAGAGGGATTTTTAGAGGAAAGCATCTTGACTGGAAATTTATAAAATATCCTCTTTGCCATGCCAGTTTTTTAGTCTAGTGTGGCGTATCTCTGATGTCACTGAAGAAAGGGAAGGAAATAAAACATAGGAGAAAAATCTCATGTTCGTTAGAATTACCTGTATTTGAGCTGATAGCAAAAGGAATGGATGAAACTGAAGGTTAAGCTTACATGTTACACAAAGCTGCATATGTAGTTTCTTGATGACCTTTAAAAATGTAGTTCCAGTAAATAAATGTAGCAGTGGTAGTAAACAAAGGTTGTGCAATTCTTTTTCAGTTATTTCTCTCATGTAAAATTATCCCCCAATAAAGAAGTCTGTACCTTTTGTGGTTAAAAAAATGAGCAGTGTGAAAAGGAGAATTATCACAGTTGCTTTATGCCTGAAAGGAATGCATGGAGAATAATTCTATTGTAGCCATGATGGGCCCCTTCATGGATTGCTGCCTTGTCGTGGCGAAGGGGCTTGAGTAACTCAGAAAAGCTATGGGCTATGCCGTGCAGGGACACCCAAGACGGACAGGACATAGTAGAGAGTTCCGACTAAACGCAATCCACCTGGAGTAGGAACTGGCAATGCCACTCCAGTATCTTTGCCAAGAATGCCCCATGATCAGAAACAAAAGGCTAAAAGATATGACGCTGGAAGATGGGACCCTCAGGTCGGAAGGCGTCCAACATGCTACTGAGGAAGAGCGGAGCACAAGTACAAGTAGCTCCAGAGCTAATGAAGTGGTTGGGCCAAAGCCGAAAGGACGCTCAGCTGTGGACGTGCCTGGAAGTGAAAGGAAAATCCAATGCTGCAAAGAAAAATACTGCATAGGAACCTGGAATGTAAGATCTATGAACCTTAGGAAGCTGGAGGTGGTCAAACAGGAGATGGCAAGAATAAACATCGACATTCTGGGCATCAGTGAACTAAAATGGACAGGAATGGGCGAATTCAGCTCAGATGATTATCATATCTACTATTGTGGGCAAGAATCCCGTAGAAGGAATGGAGTGGCCCTCATAGTCAACAAAAGAGTGGGAAAAGCTGTAATGGGATACAATCTCAAAAATGATAGAATGATGTCAATATGAATCCAAGGCAGACCTTTCAACATCACAATAATCCAAGTTTATGCACCAACCACCACTGCTGAGTAGACTGAAATTGAACAATTTTATGAAGATTTACAACACCTTCTAGAACTGACACCAAAGAAAGATGTTCTTCTCATTCTAGGGGACTGGAATGCTAAAGTAGGGAGTCAAGAGATAAAAGGAACAACAGGGATGTTTGGCCTTGGAGTTCAGAACGAAGCAGGACAAAGGCTAATAGAGTTTTGTCAAGAGAATAAGCTGGTCATCACAAACACTCTTTTCCAACAACACAAGAGGCGACTCTATACATGGAAATCACCAGATGGGCAATATCGAAATCAGATTGATTATATTCTCTGCAGCCAAAGATGGAAAAGCTCTATACAGTCAGCAAAAACAAGACCTGGAGCTGACTGCGGCTCTGATTATCAGCTTCTCATAGCAAAATTCAAGCTTTGACTGAAGAGAGTAGGAAAAAACACTGGGCCACTCAGGTATAATCTAAACCAAATCCCCTATGAGTACACAGTGGAAGTAAAGAACAGATTTAAGGAACTAGATTTGGTGGACAGAGTGCCTGAAGAACTTTGGATAGAGGCCCGTAACATTGTCCAGGAGGCAGCAACAAAAACCATCCCAAAGAAAAGGAAATGGAAGAAAGCAAAAGGCTGTCCAACGAGGCCTTAGAAATAGCAGAGAGGAGAAGGGAAGCAAAATGCAAGGGAGATAGGGAAAGTTACAGAAAGTTGAATGCAGACTTCCAAAGAATAGCAAGGAGAGACAAGAGGGCCTTCTTAAATGAACAATGCAAAGAAATAGAGGAAAATAACAGAAAAGGGAAAACCAGAGATCTGTTCAGAAAAATTGGAGATATTAGAGGAACATTTCGCGCAAAGATGGACATGATAAAGGACAAAAATGGGAGGGACCTAACAGAAGCAGAAGACATCAAGAAGAGGTGGCAAGAATACACAGAGGAATTATATCAGAAAGATGTGGATATCCCGGACAACAATGTAGTTGCTGACCTTGAGCCAGACATCGTGGAGAGTGAAGTCAAGTGGGCCTTAGAAAGCCTGGCTAACAACAAGGCCAGTGGAGGTGATAGCATTCCAGTTGAACTATTTAAAATCTTGAAAGATGATGCTGTTAAGGTGCTACATTCAATATACCAGCAAGTTTGGAAAACCCAACAGTGGCCAGAGGATTGGAAAAGATCAGTCTACATCCCAATCCCAAAGAAAGGCAGTGCCAAAGAATGCTCCAACTACCGCACAATTGCACTCATTTCACACGCTAGCAAGGTTATGCTCAAAATCCTCCAAGGTAGGCTTCAGCAGTATGTGGACCGAGAACTCCCAGAAGTACAAGCTGGATTCCAAAGAGGCAGAGGCACTCGAGACCAAATTGCCAACATGCACTGGATTATGGAGAAAGCCAGAGAGTTCCAGAAAAATATCTACTTCTGCTTCATTGACTATGCAAAAGCCTTTGACTGTGTGGACCACAGCAAACTATGGCAAGTTCTCAAAGAAATGGGAGTGCCTGACCACTTTATCTGTCTCCTGAGAAACCTATATGTGGGACAGGAAGCAACAGTTAGAACTGGATATGGAACAACTGACTGGTTCAAAATTGGGAAAGGAGTATGACAAGGCTGTATATTGTCTCCCAGCTTATTCAACTTATATGCAGAATACATCATGCGGAAGGCTGGACTGGAGGAATTCCAAGCCGGAATTAAGATTGCCGGAAGAAATATCAACAACCTCCGATATGCTGATGACACCACTCTGATGGCACAAAGTGAGGAGGAATTAAAGAACCTTGTAATGAGCGTGAAAGAGGAGAGTGCAAAAAATGGTCTGAAACTCAACATCAAAAAAACTAAGATCATGGCCACTGGTCCCATCACCTCCTGGGAAATAGAAGGGGAAGATATGGAGGCAGTGACAGATTTTATTTTCCTGGGCTCCATGATCACTGCAGATGGAGACAGCAGCCACGAAATTAAAAGACACCTGCTTCTTGGGAGGAAAGCGATGACAAATCTTGACAGCATCTTAAAAAGCAGAGACATCACCTTGCCAACAAAAGTCCGCATAGTCAAAGCTATGGTTTTTCCTGTCGTGATGTATGGAAGTGAGAGCTGGACCATAAAGAAAGCTGACCGCCAAAGAATTGATGCCTTTGAATTGTGGTGCTGGAGGAGACTCTTGAGAATCCCCTGGTCTGCAAGGAGAACAAACCTATCAATTCTAAAGGAAATCAACCCTGAGTGCTCACTGGAAGGACAGATGCTGAAGCTGAGGCTTCAATACTTTGGCCATCAAATGAGAAGAAAAGACTCCCTGGAAAAGACCCTGATGTTGGGAAAGTGTGATGGCGAAAGGAGAAGGGGACGACCGAGGATGAGATGGCTGGACAGTGTCTGCGAAGCAACCAACATGAATTTGACACAACTCCGGGAGGCAGTAGAAGATAGGAGGGCCTGGCGTGCTCTGGTCCATGGGGTCATGAAGAGTCGGACACGACTAAATGACTAAACGATGACGACGAGCCATGATGGGAACGTTGGGTTGCGTGTAGCATACACACGTATATTAACTAACCCCCCTGCTAACAGTTAGCTTGTACTGGTGTGCCCTAGTTCCTTCTTGCATTGCTTCACCACTGTATTATTTTTATCTGACTTCTTGGTGAAGTGGGCCTTTTGTCCCGATACTTTGATAGAGACAATCTTAGATCTCTTCTATGCTTCGCTTAACAGAAGTCTTCCTACTCTTCCTGTGGAAGGAGATGGTTGTCTGTTGTTTCTGTTTGTCCTGCCAGATCGATCAATGGGAAAACAACAGCCATTTAGGACCTGATCCTGGATGAGCAGACTGATCTGGCTTGCATTTCAAAGGCTTGATTGGATGAGGCTGGTGTGTGTGTGTCTGTGTGTGTGTTTCAGTCTCACTCAAATTTGTCCACCAGGGGTTTCTATGCATCACAGAAGGAAAGATCTGGAAGGCGGGGAGGTGGGGTAGCAGTGGTCTATCCTGATATTGTCTCCTTCACCAGGTGGCACATCCCCCTTTTTAAAAAAATTGCATACAATAAAAATAAAAACATGAACAAAATAAAGCAACAGTGCACCTTTCCCCAAGGACCGTCTATTAATACTATATTACTATACTGTACTATATAATACCATATATGTGTGTTTGTGAACACATGCATATAAATGTCTCTCTCTCTCTCTCTCTCTCTCTCTCTCTCTCTCTCTGTGTGTGTGTGTGTGTGTGTGTGTGTGTGTGTGTGTGTGTGTAAAAGAACTTTAAAAAATACAGCAGCGCTGACTGATGTAATTATGTATCCAAAATAAGGAGGAATGAATCCAATGGAGAAGTAACAGTATCGCAGTTTATGATTCTTCAAATTCTTGACAGTCAAGAAAAAGATTCTGAAATGAGTACATTTCTGATGATTTAACACAGGAGGGAAAATTTACCAGATCATCATTATAACAGTAATGTCAAGAAAGATGTTCTACACGTTATGTATGGATTTATTTAAATTAGCAACTGTGGAGAGGGAGCTGTAAACAATAACAGCATCATAATGAAAAATTATCTGTTGAGATGTAAACGGTTAATATACCTCTGGGTGTATTTTTCTTGACATGTTTGCCAGGGTAATAATTCCCCCCAAATACAAATGAAACAAAAACACAGCTTTCCGTCTTTCACCTTGAGCAATATTGTGGGCAGAAATTAACTTCCGATTCATTGCAGGAATGTCGGGCATTTTACAAAATGTTGTAAGGATCAACAAGGAAGCATCTGGCATTGTTGAAAAATAAACTGAAATCTGAGCTGGAGTAGGTGGTGATGCGGGGGGAAAGCAAGTGGTGTTCCAACCAAAACCAGACTTTTCTTCTGCTTCCCCATTCAACCTAGCACTGAGTGCAGACCTTGTGAAATTACTTTTTCAAAGTAAGTTGTTATGAACCCCCAAAAGTAGCTCAAGCCATTAATACTGGAAAAAAACCACTTGTTTACTAGTTATATTAGTTGTTTTCTTCCTGTTAGTTCACATTACATTTCTTTGAGGGGGGGGAACCCATTTATTTAAACGGGTAAGGAAGTAGTCCAAAATGTCAAAACATCATATCCAAATCCTAAAAAATCCCAGTTTACCCCAAAATAAATTAAAAATAAATTCCACATATGTCAATGCTCTATCCACTTTTTAAAAAATCACTGCTACCAGAGAGCAAGAATTTTAAAAAAGAACCTGTTCCTGGTACCCCAAATTCTTTTAGTACCAGGAACAAGTTATTTTTTAAAAAATTCTTGCTCTCTGGTAGCAGGGATTTTTTAAAAAGTGGATAGGGCATTCACATATGTGGAATTTATTTCAATGAACTGATTCCATAGTCACCCCAAAATAAACAGACATGTGGCAGAGAAACAGAAAACCTCATTTCCCTGGCACCGTGCTCTGTGTATGCATGTACCACACACAGAGTGCATGTATTGTTGTGCCCTGCTTAACGATCACCCCATATAACGACGAATCCACTTCAATACGATGTTTTTGCGATCGCAAAACAATGTTTTAATGGTTTTTTTTCGCTTTGTGACGATTGGTTCCCTGCTTCGGGCACTGATTCTTCGCATTACGATGATCTAAACAGCTGATTGTCGGGTTTTCAAAATAGTTACTGGCTGCTCAAAATGGCTCCCCGCTGTTTTTAGGAGGCATTTTTCTCAAGACAGGCACCTGAAAATGGCTGCCCTATGGAGGATCTTTGCTGGACACTGAGGTATTCGGCCCATTGGAACACATTGAATGGTTTTTGAGACAGCCCAGTTTCAAAGCCCTCTGTTTATAGCCACTCCTGACCTAGCTTCCTGTCTCTATCTCTGCTCCATCTTGTATACATGGAGGTCTAGCTTTATTTGGAACCCTATACTTTTTAATCACTTGGCTAAATCTGTCTGGATCTAATGTTGCCATTGTTAGCCTGGAAACAATTAAGGGAGGCCCTTAGGGTAAGGCCTTTTGAAGGAGGGCTTGGTTGCAGGGTGCTAGGTTACCATATTCTGAACTGTGCCTGGCACCTCTCCACCCTGTACTACAGAATCCTAAATGTTCTCAAAATATTTGCATGCCTCTGCTTCCGGCTCAAATCTGGGCCCATGGTAGGTGTTTTTCTTTTCTTTTCCAAGAAGAGATATTATACCATGAGAGAATAGTCATAGTTAATTTACTCTGCACTGTGCATGTTGTATATAGTTTTAGAAAGGCTTTGAAAAAGTTCAGAATTCAATTATAAAACAACAACAACGGAACAGCCAAAACATTCTGTGTTTGCTTATTTATAAGACGAAGCTGAGACCAGAAGAAAGGAATTGTCTGCTCATGTATGCCAGTCACTATTATTTATAGCATCACCTCAACTGTCACCATACAACATGGGAATCATGTAAGGGAAAGACGATAAGGTACACACATTATGCTCAGTCAGAGCCAATTTGGCTCCAGAAAGATTCTTACAATGTATTCATGAGCAGAGAATAGATTCAATTCTTTCTTATGTACAGAGATTGTTCTATGTACATCTGGGACAGGCTGATATTTCTGTGGTGATTTATTTTTTAAATAGCAAGAATGAACTAGTCAATCAAGAATGTTGTTTTCAAATGCAGACTTACTAAACAACAACAACAATGATGACAACAACAATAATGACAACTAAAGGCTCTAAGATCCTCTTGAAATGGCCATTATTAAACTATTAACTATAAACCAAGTTAGTATTTAATTTTATATTATGGAAGCTAATAACTATTAAGCAGGTTATTATTAACAATTTGCTGTTATTACAACTATGGTTATAAGCTACAATTTGCTTTCACTGGGAATTTTCTATTATTGGTGTAATTTAAAATGGGAAATCACTTGCAATACTGAAAAAAAACATGCATGGAGCAAATTAAAACCCCGAAACATGGTGTATTGGCAAACTGATTGCAATATTTCTGCAAACTAAGGGACACAGCTGGATAACGTTGATCATATGTGACTTCCGGGGGCTTGTAAGCATCACGGCCAAAGTGCCCATTATAATGCAACTACATATAATGTTACTGCTCCAGTAACAATAAACACAATGGGGGGGGGGGGAGATGTGCAAACCTTCTTTGCTTGTTTGCATATTAATCTATTAAAAATTCTTATGCCAACTCCCAAGATTAGCTCACATGGAAGATAGAAGAAAAATGCAAAAAATTGAGAGGCGGACAGCGCCCACCACTCCAGCCTGTTGTGAATGAGCAAGATAGCTGAACCAGGACAGATGTTAAAGGTGGCCACAATACTTTCAGAATTCCCCATATGCCCAATGGCATAAAAAAGAAAGGCATGCGTGATAATGATTAGATCTGTTTTACCCAGGAAGATGCAGACCTGGTATCATTTTTCTGCTCTTTTAGCACCAAAATTCACTCTAGCACCTGCATTTTTTTTAAAAAAAGCAAACTTAAGTATTAAAATTCCTCTGATTTTTAACTGTGTGGTTATCTTTTTATTTTTCATCTATTTATTATCTGATGTGTTATTTATTATATTTGCGAAGGCTTTCACGGCCGGGATCTAATGGTTGTTGTGGGTTTTTTGGGCTCTTTGGCCATGTTCTGAAGGTTGTTCTTCCTAACGTTTCACCAGTCTCTGTGGCCGGCATCTTCAGAGGACAGCACTCTGTGCTCTGGTCACAGGTTGCTGTCCTCTGAAGATGCCGGTCACAGAGACTGGCGAAACGTTAGGAAGAACAACCTTCAGAACAGAGCCCGAAAAACCCACAACAAACATGTTATTTATTACTTTAACAAACCGCCTGAAAAGCATTGATAGAAATTATATAAAAATAATTATAAATAAATGAAGTCTTAATGCTAGAATTTTAGATATTTGCTAAATTTACAGCCAGATAGCATTATGGGTAACTGAAGTGAGGAAACTTATTTGTACTAATTCCAGTACATGGTGCCTGAGATGGTTCCCATTTGTTTTGAACAAAACAGATACCCACAGTTGCAAGATCTCAGGGCACTGGCTGAGGTGTTAGAAAAATGTTATTCTTCCCTTGGTCTCCAGATGGAGAGAAAAAGCTTAATAGTGACTGGTGCTGGAGAAGGAGGAAATCTGAATTCTGTGTGGTGGCTTTTATGCCTGGGCGGGCACATATTCCTATTAAAAATCCAGAACTGACTGAGGGAAAACATTGTGAACAGATTGTAAGATGGGATCCGATCCTTTAGCTTTCATCAACAGTACACTTTTCATATGTTTTAGACTACATCATTCCTATACAGTAGCAGCACTATGGGATTCAAAGTCATTCTGGAAAATCATGCCAGGCTGGGAAAGTTTCTTTAAAAGAAGGAAAATAACATTTTTGAAGACCTCAATAACAAATGCGCCAGTAGGAGTCAAAAATGACAACCAGTATGTCATTCTTTACAAATGCTGCAAAAATAAAAGAAAAATAAATAATAAAGATAAATACATTGTGGCACCTTAAAGACTAAATGCTGTATTTTAATGTGAGCTTTTGTGGACAAGCCCACTTCCTCAAACAAATGCCAAGGTTAAGTTAGGAGGCAATGTTTCATTTAACAAGTTATTAAATACTGCCCAGATTCTGATTCTAGACTTACCCTAAGTCAGTGCTAGGTGTAATGGCATATGTCATCATAGGCATCCTTCAGTCTCGAGAGACTATGGTAATGTGCTCTGTATGGAGAATTTGGAACAGCGTCTAGTGTGGCTGAGAAGGCCAATTCGAGAGTGACAGTCCCTTCCACACTGAAGACAAATCCAATCTGTCCCCTGTCTGGCTCCCTGCTTTTGCTGCTTTTGTGACTTCCTCTTTGCCTCGGCCTGCTGGGCAAGAGTCTCTTCGAATTGGGAGAGGCCGTGATGCAGTGCCTGCCTCCAGGCTGAACGCTCAGATGTCAGGTTTTCCCATCTGTTGAGGTCTATTCCTAAGGCCTTCAGATCTCGCTTGCAGATGTCCTTGTATCGCAGTTGTGGTCTCCCTCTGGGGCGCTTTCCCTGCACTAATTCTCCATACAGGAGATCCTTTGGAATCCGACCATCAGTCATTCTCACGACGTGCCCCAGCCAACGTAGACGTCGCTGCTTCAGTAATGTATTCATGCTGAAAATTCCAGCTCGTTCTAGGACTACACTGTTTGGAACTTTGTCCTGCCAGGTGATACCAAGAATCCGTCGGAGGCAACGCATATGGAAGGTGTTCAGCTTCCTCTCCTGCCGTGCACAAAGGGTCCAGGACTCACTGCAGTACAGGAGTGTGCTTAGGACACATGCTCTATAGACCTGGATCTTCGTACGTGTCGTCAGCTTCTTATTGAGCCATACTCTCTTTGTGAGTCTAGAGAACATGGTGGCTGCTTTGCCAATGCGTTTATCCAACTCGACATCTAGAGAGAGGGTGTCAGAGATGGTTGAGCCGAGGTACACAAAGTCATGAACAACTTCCAATTCTTTTGTGGAGATGGTAATAGAAGGAGGTGAGTCCACCCCCTGGCCCATGACTTGTGTTTTCTTCAGGCTGATTGTTAGTCCAAAGTCTTCAGGCTGATTGTTAGTCCAAAGTCTTGGCAGGCCTTGCTGAAACGATTCATGAGTTGTTGGAGGTCTTCGGTAGAGTGGGCAACAATGGCTGCATCATCTGCGAAGAGGAAGTCCCGCATGCATTTCAGTTGTACTTTGGTCTTTGCTCTCAATCTAGAAAGATTAAAGAGCTTTCCGTCTGATCTAGTCCGGAGATAGACGCCCTCGGTTGCAGTTCCAAAGGCATGCTTCAGCATGACAGCAAAAAATATCCCAAAAAGTGTTGGTGCGAGGACACAGCCCTGTTTCACTCCGCTTCGAATGTCAAAGGGGTCTGATGTTGAGCCGTCGAAAACTACAGTGCCTTTCATTCCCTGATGGAAAGATCTGATGATGTTGAGGAGATGAGGTGGACAACCAATCTTGGGAAGTATTTTAAAAAGGCCGTCCCTGCTAACCAGATCAAATGCTTTTGTAAGGTCTATGAAGGCCACAAGGAGTGGCTGTTGTTGTTCCCTGCATTTCTCCTGCAGCTGTCGGAGGGAGAATACCATGTCAGTGGTGGATCTATTGGCTCGAAATCCACACTGTGATTCTGGATAGACTCTGTCTGCAAGCACCTGGAGCCTCTTCAGCACAACGCGGGCAAGCAGCTTCCCTACCACGCTAAGAAGAGAGATGCCACGGTAGTTATTGCAGTCGCCCCTGTCTCCTTTGTTCTTGTACAATGTGACAATGTTTGCATCCTTCATGTCCTGTGGTACTCCACCTTCCCTCCAGCAGAGACGAAAGACTTCATACAGTTCGGTGGTGATGATCTCCTTACAGCATTTCAGCACTTCAACAGGGATGTTGTCCCTTCCAGGTGCCTTGCCGGAGGCGAGGGAATCCAAGGCCGCATTTATTTCTGCTAGGGTTGGTTCGCTGTCTAGCTCTTCCAAGACAGGCAGGCACTCAATGTTATTTAATGCTTCTTCGGTTACTACATTCTCTCTGGAATATAGCTCGGAGTAGTGCTGTACCCAGCGTTCCATCTGCTGTACTCGGTCCTGGATGAGCACACCTGTAGCAGACTTCAAGGGAGCAGATTTCTTCTGTATTGGACCTAAGGCTTGCTTGATACCGTCATACATTCCTTTGATGTTACCTGTGTCCGCTGCTAACTGTATCTGAGAGCAGAGCTGGAGCCAATAATCGTTGGAGCATCTCCTGGCTGCCTGTTGCATTTGGCCGCGAGCAGCTCGAAGAGCTTGCAGGTTGTACTTGCTAGGACAGGCTTTGTATGCTGCTAGAGCATGTGGAAACTGTGCCCATTCCTCTTGGAGGCTTCGGGGAAGAAAGCCGGGTAGGCCTCCATGAATATTTTGCTAAGGAATGTGCTGTTTTTGTTTCAATCATCACATGGGCCTAGAGGGGGGGAGCCTGGTGCCTTGATTTTGTGATTTTCCTGGAAACTGTGCCCATTCCTCTTGGAGGCTTCGGGGAAGAAAGCCGGGTAGGCCTCCATGAATATTTTGCTAAGGAATGTGCTGTTTTTGTTTCAATCATCACATGGGCCTAGAGGGGGGGAGCCTGGTGCCTTGATTTTGTGATTTTCCTGGAAACTGTGCCCATTCCTCTTGGAGGCTTCGGGGAAGAAAGCCGGGTAGGCCTCCATGAATATTTTGCTAAGGAATGTGCTGTTTTTGTTTCAATCATCACATGGGCCTAGAGGGGGGGAGCCTGGTGCCTTGATTTTGTGATTTTCCTGGAAACTGTGCCCATTCCTCTTGGAGGCTTCGGGGAAGAAAGCCGGGTAGGCCTCCATGAATATTTTGCTAAGGAATGTGCTGTTTTTGTTTCAATCATCACATGGGCCTAGAGGGGGGGAGCCTGGTGCCTTGATTTTGTGATTTTCCTGGAAACTGTGCCCATTCCTCTTGGAGGCTTCGGGGAAGAAAGCCGGGTAGGCCTCCATGAATATTTTGCTAAGGAATGTGCTGTTTTTGTTTCAATCATCACATGGGCCTAGAGGGGGGGAGCCTGGTGCCTTGATTTTGTGATTTTCCTGGACCGCGCGCCTAATGGCGCGCGAAATTCTCAAATCCTAATATGGTAAATATGAGTGGCCTGAGGGAGGGCAGAGTTCTTACCTTTAATGGTGTATGAGCAAGAGAGCATGTTTAATGGCGCATGAAACTCTCTAATCCTATTTCTTACCCTAACCTGAGAAATTAGAGAGCCAATCAACATTGCATACTTCCACACTATTAGAGAGCAGGCCGGGTAGGTGGGGCTCGTCAGCCATGGAAGGCAGCCCATCTAGGAGAAGGAAAACTCCGACTTTAAACCTCCACTGCCTTGTGGCTATATCCACTTATGGAAAGGGCTTCAGGAGATAACCTCGAGGAAAAATCCGGAGCCGGAGTCCCGGAGGCACTTTGTGTCATTCTGCCAACTCCTGCGACGTTGCTGGAGCCAGTTGTATTGGCTCTTGCCTTTCCACTGGACCATTTCAGCGACGTGGAGAGGGGGGATTTTCTGCTTGGGTAACAGCCTATCCTCCATATTATTTTACCCAGGCTTCGTGCTCTGGAGAGGACACTCCAGCTTCGCATACAGCGTCGAAACAACACGGGAAGTAGCAGTTACCGGTTATAAGTCTTTGCTCAATTGGCGTAGAGCAGGACGCCAGGGGCTACTTCTGACGGTGGGAGAGGTCATTGCACCTCACTAGGTAGATACCGCCCGCCTTAAGCTGGGCAGCCCCCAGCCAGTAAGGTGCTACCTCGCCACGGTCTGTTAACTTCACGGGGTGCGTGGGGTTTAGGGTCAAACCCGACAAGCAGATCGATAACCGTGCACCATGCAACAATCGTAAGAAAACTTCTGCCCTAAAGCTGGGCACCTGGAATGTACGGACAATGACCCCTGGCTTCCATGACTACGGCTTTCCTAACGACCTGCAAGAAATAGACGATGTGCGCAAGACAGCTGTCATTGACATGGAACTGAGTAGACTGCAGATGGACATTGTTGCCCTCCAAGAGACAAGACTGCCAGACTCGGGATCTGTCAAAGAAAAAGACTTCTCATTCTTCTGGCAGGGAAAACCATCGAATGAGACCAGGGAATATGGTGTTGGCTTTGCAGTCAGAAATACTCTTCTGAGATACATTGTTCCACCTACTGTGGGGAGTGAAAGAATCCTGTCTCTGCAGCTCCACTCATCAGCAGGACCAGTAACCCTCATTAGTGCATATGCACCAACACTGTCATCCACTCCAGAAGTGAAAGACAAATTCTATGATGATCTGGCAGCTACCATCAAAAAAGTCCCTGAAAGAGAGGCACTGTTCATTCTTGGAGACTTTAACGCTAGAGTTGGGGCTGATCACAACTCCTGGCCCACTTGTCTAGGCCGTTTTGGCATCGGAAAGATGAATGAAAATGGCCAGCGCTTGCTGGAGTTTTGCTGCTATTATGGTCTTTGTGTCAGCAACACATTCTTTAACACGAAGCTGCAACACAGAGTTTCCTGGAGACATCCAAGATCAAAGCATTGGCATCAGCTCGATCTAATCCTCACTAGACGTTCCAGCCTTCCTAGTATTACGATCACACGCAGTTACCAGAGTGATGATTGTGATACTGATCATTCCCTGGTAGGTAGTAGAGTAAAACTGCGAACAAAGAGAGTATATCACACGAAAAAGGAAGGAAGACCACGTATTGACATCAGCAAGACTTGCGATCAAAGAAAAGTGAGGGATTTTGCCCAAGCACTTGAGGAAGCCCTTTCAGGTCCGGCTAATGCAAATGCACCTGAACGATGGGAACACTTCAAGAACACTGTCTATAACACCGCCTTATCCACCTTTGGCAAGAAGACCAAAAAGATGGCTGACTGGTTCGAAGCCCATTCAGAGGAGTTAATGCCAGCCATCGAGGCATATGTCAAGGCATCTGGTTAATGAGTTGCTGCTTCTGTTTCTAGTCACATGCAAAGTTGTTCTATTGTCATGCGACTAGGAATGCAAACAGCAACTTGGTAATTAGCAGCTTGTCTCTGCTGTGATTTATGTCATCACACTTAACACTGCCATAGCTGTATGGCAGGATTCTAGTCATTGATTCAGTGAATTAGACCATTTATCTTATGTCTGAAGAAAAAAGGTCACATTGAAATAAATGTTATTCTTTAAGGTGCCATAACATTTTGTTCTCTGCTTCATTCTCTCTCTCTTTTTGTTTTCTTCCCTTTAATTTGTGTCACCATAATCTATCTTGTGGCTGTCACTAAGAAACTAACTCAGGATCTGACTTTGAAAGCATTTGACCTTCAAAGAGGCAATTGTAGGAACCAATGTATTGTCTTATAATTGGCTAATGCAAAAAAAAAAATATCTGAGTACTTTGTTGGAAAAATTGACTTTACATTCTTGCTCTTATCTTGATCACTGTTTGTTTAAAAGATATGGAAACAGTCTCATTTTCTCTGCTCCCCAGCTTTTTCTCCATGTAGTTTATTTGCAAAAAGCTTCTAAGGGAACTTAGAAGGATAGATTAGGTCTAAATTTTTCATGATATTAATTAAATGACTCTTATCTATTTTATTTTAATATTAAAGATAGAGGACAGGATGCTGTTCCACTCAGAAAGGGCACCGATTCTGAAAAGGAGGGTGTATTAATGCTTGCCTTTAGAAGAAAGAGTTCTTCAGTCCAAGACATGCCATTTGCTTATTCACAATGAACAACAAATGTAGTTCAAATCAGCTTTCCCCAACCTGATGTGCTCCCAGTACGCTGGATTCCTACAGCCACCATGGCCAACTGCTGCAGTGCCCTGGGATTGTTGTTGATTGTATTGATCCAGCCTTTGGGGAAGGCTGATCTAGATGATTATCTGAACCAAAGCCTCAATGTCAAGATTGTGGTCAGGACAAAGAAGTCCACACAAAACACTCAGCCCAGATCTTCCTGGTGTGGGTGATTTCCAGGGGTCTAAATTTGATGACAGCTGCAGAAAATCTTCTTGTCTGATCTTCTCCCAACACTCTGACCAACCTAACTCTTGAGTGCTCCTGTTGTTGTTGTTGCTGTTGTTGTTGTTGTTTAGTCGTTTAGTTATGTCCGACTCTTCGTGACCCCATGGACAGGCCCTCCTGTCTTCCACTGCCTCCCGGAGTTGGGTTAAATTCATGTTGGTCGCTTCAATGACACTATCCAACCATCTCATCTTCTGCTGTCCCCTTCTCCTCCTGCCTTCACACTTTCCCAACATCAGGGTCTTTTCCAGGGAGTCTTCTGTTCTCATCAGATGGCCAAAGTATTGGAGCCTCAGCTTCTGGATCTGTCCTTCCAGTGAGTACTCAGGGTTGATTTCCTTCACAAAGGATAGGTTTGTTCTCCTTGCAGTCCAGGGGATTCTCAAGAGCCTCCTCCAACACCACAATTCAAAAGCATCAATTCTTTCTTAATGGTCCAGCTCTCACTTCCGTACATCACTACAGAGAAAACCATAGCTTTGACTATGCGGACTTTTGTTGGCAAGGTGAAGTCTCTGCTTTTTAAGATGCTATCAAGGTTTGTCATCGCTTTCCTCCCAAGAAGCAGGTGTCTTTTAATTTCGTGGCTGCTGCCACCATCTGCAGTGATCATGGAGCCCAAGAAAGTGAAATCTGTCACTGCCTCCATATCTTCCCCTTCTATTTGCCAGGAGGTGATGGGACCAGTGGCCATGATCTTAGTTTTTTTGATGTCGAGCTTCAGATCGTTTTTTGCACTCTCCTCTTTCACGCTCATTACAAGGTTCTTTAATTCCTCCTCACTTTCTGCCATCATCTGCATATCGGAGGTTGTTGATATTTCTTCCGGCAGTCTTAATTGGGGCTTAGGATTCCTCCTGTCCGGCCTTTCGCATGATGTATTCTGCATATAAGTTAAATAAGCAGGGGGACAATATACAGCCTTGCCGTATTCCTTGCCCAATTTTGAACCAATCAGTGTTTCCATATCCAGTTCTAACTGTTGTTTCCTGTCCCACATATAGGTTTCTCAGGAGGTAGGTAAGGTCGTCAGGCACTCCCATTTCTTTAAGGACTTGCCATAGTTTGTTGTGGTCCGCACAGTCGAAGGCTTTTGCATAGTCAATGAAGCAGAAGTAGATGTTTTTCTGGAACTCTCTGCCTTTCTCCATAATTCAGCGCATATTAGCAATTTGGTCTCTAGTTCCTCTGCCTTGCTAGCGTGTTACCTGTCTGTCATGGGTTTGGAGGGAAAGTTCCATCCTATGGGGAGTGGAAGGCGGGACATCAGGAGGAGGGGCTGTACTGTATATATATGTGGAGCGTGTGTGGAGAAGTTCAGGAGACGCTGGGATGTGAAGAAGCAGCAGCTGGGAAGAAGAAGCTGGTGTGGGAGTCTGTGTGTTAGACAGGGTACTACTGTGTGTCAGTACCAACCTGATAGGTTCAGGTGTCTGAATGGTTAGCCAGAACTGATAGGTTCAGGGTCTGTGCTTCAAGTTAAGGGTTCTGTGTGAACCAAACTGTGTGTATGTATGAGTGAAACTAAGCCACGTTACTAAATCTTATTCACCTGATCATTTTATTTTCCCTGTGTGTGATTTAAATAAACCTTATTCTTTATTTGTTTAAAAATCCATCCCTGGTCTGTGTGACTTCTTAAAGGGAATGGTTGGTGGCAGCTTAGTTAACGTGTGGCATGTCCCAGTAGGTCTGGGTTTGTCACATTGATTGGTGTCCAGCGTGTGGGATACAACTGGTCCAGTTGTCCAGCGGTCCAGCAAAGCCTTGGCAAGTGTGCCCAGAGCAAGGGGGGTCTAGTCAGGGACAATCTGAGGCGCATAGGTAATCTTCTAGGTGTACCTCACGGGGAGGTGCGCTAGTGGAAGAACGTGCCAACTGGGGAGACTAGATTAGGGTGCTCTGAGGCAGCCTGTTTTTGGCGGGAAAAAAGCTGAGGCAAAACTGTGAAACAGCAGTGATCTAGCCTGCCTGCTGAGAGGCCCAGCAGAGGGGGGTAGACTCTAACTCGCTACAGTTGCAAGTAGTGCTGAAGGACAGCAGCAATCTATAGGGAAAGCTGGTTCTGAGGCAAAAGAGAAAAAAAAAGTGGTCGTTTTATTTTGAGGCTTGACTTTTTAAAGCAGCCTGTTCTGAGGGGGGATTATGCCCTTGACTCGAAGCCAGATGGCAGAAATGGGTGAAGTGAAAGACCCCCAGGTTGACCAAGGTTCTGAGGATGAATTTGGCTCAGTGCAGGGTGACAGCACGGGAGAACAGAACCCAGAACTCAGAAAATTGCTCATAGCCCAACAGCATGAACTGAGGATGAGGCAATTTGAAGTGGAGGAAAGATTAGAGAGAGAAAGAAGGGAGGAAAGGGAAAGGCAATTTGAAATGGAGGAAAGGGAAAGAGAGAAACAAAGGCAGTTTGAATTAGAGAGAGAGAGAATGGAAAAGGAGGAAAGGTTAGAGAGAGAGAAAATTGCTCTGGAAAAAGAAAGGATGGCGTTTGAATTAAGAAAATTGGAAATGATGAACCAGAACAATAATAACAATAGGGATTCTGAGGGAGGCCAATTGTCTAAGGCTGACCTGAAGAAATTCCCTGTGTACCACAAGGGAGATTGTCCTGAGGTGTTCTTTTCCTTAGTGGAAAGAGCGTTTGTGGACTTCTCAGTGAGGGAAACTGAGAAGATGACCATCATGCGATCTTTAATCAGTGGTAGCCTGGCTGAGGTTTATTCAGAGATGCCACAGGAACTGATGAGAGATTTTGCAGAGTTTAAAAAACTGGTGTTTGCAAGACATGGGATAAATGCGGAACAGCTGAGGCAAAGATTCAGGTCCCTCACAAAGAAACCAGAGCAGACTTTTACCCAAGTGGGGGCTCAATTGGTGAGGCTGCTTGAGAAATGGCTATCTCAGGAGGGGACAGAGACCTACCAGCAGCTTAAAGACTTGATAGCACTGGAACAGTTCTATTCAGTCCTGCATGGGGAACTGAAATTCCAGGTGAGGGAAAGGAAACCGAAATCTGTGGCAGAAGCCGCCGAGATTGCAGATTTTATTTCCCAAATAAGAAAGCCCTTGGGTGAGGGGAAAGCGATGGGGAAACCTAAAGAAACCTACAGCAAGTACTCTCAGGGACCAGGGAAAAGCCAGCAAGGGGAAGGGGCCCATGGTGAAGGGAAGCCCTCAGACATGAAACTAAGACCTCAGATTTTGGAGGGAAAACCAAAACAAGATGAGAAAGACTCAAAATACACCAGAAAATGTTATTTCTGTCAGGGAAAGGGCCATCTAATCTCAGAGTGTGAGAAATTAAAGCAGCTAAAAGGAATTGTGCCTCAGGATTCTAGTGGAACCAAGCCAAAAGCTGTGTTCTGTGTCCAGAAAGAGCAAGGCTCATTGTCACTGAGGGAGCCTGTTGCCATGGCTACTCAATCTGAAACAGCTACATCTGCTGATCAGGCTGAGGAAAATGGTCCTCTTGTAGAGGTCAGGCGCTGCCTGCTGGTGAGAACAGATTCTCAGTTGTTTGAGACAGCAGGGGTGGACGTAGGAATACTTGACCGTCAGTATCGGGGGCTGCGGGACACTTGTTCTCAGGTGACCCTGTGCCATCCAGATATTATTCCTAGGGAGTATGTAATCCCAAATGAGAGCATGAAGGTGGCAGGGATTGAGGGGCAGGTGATCTCACTGCCAATAGCGGAGGTACCTGTCAACTTTCAAGGCTGGAGGGGAGTTTGGCGGCTAGCGATTTCATCGACTCTGCCAGCAGCCGTGCTCGTGGGAAATGACCTGGCTGAACATGTGAAAAGGGTGCTAGTGATTACACGTTCACAAGCCACCACGGGGACAGTTCAAGGGGGTAATGATGAGCCAGAGACGGAAGCAGAGGGGAGTTCAGAAGCTGTGGTGGAAACCTTAACCACAGACAGCAGATTTGGACAAGAGCAAAAGGCAGACGCCACTCTCCAAAAGTGTTTTGAACAGGTGACTGACGCCCAGCTAACACCTGAAACCCCAGTGAGATTTCTGGAGAAAAAGGGGATTTTATATAGAGAGACCCTGAGGAATATCTCAAAAGGGGGAGATGGGATCAGAAGTCAGCTGGTGGTACCTGAAAAGTATCGCCCCATGATCTTACAAAGGGGGCACTCTGACATGTTTGCTGCACACTTAGGGGTGAACAAAACACAGCAGAGAATCACACAGAATTTCTACTGGCCTGACATAGGGAAGCAGATCAGGGAGTTCTGTAAACAATGTGATGTGTGTCAAAGGCAGGGGAATAGCCGCGACAGGACCAAAGCAAAGTTGTGCCCTTTGCCTGTGATTGACACTCCGTTCAAATGCATAGGGGTGGATATTGTGGGACCTTTGCCCAAGGCCACAAAGAGGGGGAACAGGTTCATTCTCACCATTGTGGACCATGCCACGAGGTACCCTGAAGCCATACCCTTGACTAACATTGAAACTAACACAGTGGCAGATGCCTTGGTGGGGTATATGTCCAGGATGGGATTTGCCTCAGAAATAATCACAGATTTGGGCGCATCGTTCACATCAAAGCTCATGAAACGCTTATGGCAAATCTGTGGAATTAAGCAAAAAAGAAACCACTGCCTATCATCCTGAAAGTAATGGGTTAACTGAGAAGTTCAATGGGACTCTAATGCGCATGATTAGGGCTTACTTGGCAGAGAATCCAAACAATTGGGACCAGAAGCTGCAATCCCTTTTGTTTGCTTATCGATCAGTGCCACAAGCCAGTACCGGGTTCAGTGCATTTGAACTTTTATTTGGGAGAAGGGTGAAAGGGCCCCTTGATTTGATCAAACAAAATTGGGAGCAGATCACCCAGGATGACCCACAAGACGTTGTGACATACATAGACACCTTGATGAATGACCTAAAGAGAAATCTAGAGCTGGCAGCAGAAAACCTGCAAGCTCAGAAGGTCAGACAGAAAACATGGTATGACCACAAAGCTAGAGAGAGGCACTTTGACCCAGGGGAGGAAGTGCTTTGGCTTAGGCCCTGCAGAGAGAATAAACTGCAGCTCAAATGGGCAGGACCATATAGGGTCATTTCCAAGATGTCAGACCTGAACTACCTTATAGAGCAGGAGGAGAACCAAGCAAGGAGGGTGGTTCATGTGAATGGCCTAAAACCCTACTACAGAGGGGAACAGAGGGTTTTATTTGCGATAAAAACAGCTGAGAGTGAGGAAGCTGAATTACCCTTCTGGGAGGGTAGAGGGGAAGTAAAATACAACCCAGAGGAGGTAAAGATCAGTCCTGCACTCACCCAAGACCAGCAGCAAGAACTAAAAATGCTGCTTAGTAAATATCAACAGGTGTTTTCCAACAAGCCGGGGATAGTGAAGGGAGTGATGCATCGGATCCACACAGGGGATGCACCCCCGCAGGCAGTATCCCCATACCGAGTAACGGGACCCTATAGGGACAAGGTGCGGAAGGAGCTGGACGAGATGCTTAGGGAGAACATAATCGTCCCCTCTTCTAGTCCTTGGTCCTCTCCGATAGTCCTTGTGGACAAGCCTGATGGGAGCATTAGGTTTTGTGTCGATTACAGGAAATTAAACCGCGTAACCACTCCTGATGCCTACCCAATGCCCAGGCTAGACAACCTGATTGAAACCATAGGGGGTTGTCGGTTCATCTCATCATTGGACCTGGTAAAGGGATATTGGCAATTAAGAATTGATCCCAGGGATCAAGAAAAGACTGCCTTTTGCAGCCCTTTTGGTCTCTATGAGTTTCGAGTCCTGAGCTTTGGTCTCAGAAATGCACCAGCCACATTCCAAAGGCTGATGGACCAGACCTTGGCAGGGCTCAGTGACTTTACAGTGGCCTACATTGACGACATAGGGATCTTCAGTAATACCTGGGAAGATCACCTGATACACCTGGAGTTAGTGCTGCAGAGGTTAAGTGCAGCAGGGCTAACAGTAAAGGCCAGCAAGTGTCAGCTGGGTAGCCCAGAAATAAAATACTTGGGTCACATGGTAGGGGGAGGGGTGATAAAACCCCTAGAGGCCAAAATAGAAGCTGTTCGTGATTGGCCCAGACCCAACACCAAGAAAAAAGTCAAATCATTTCTTGGGTTGGTGGGTTACTACAGAAAGTTCATCCCGAGGTTTAGCGAGATTGCAGCGCCGCTGACCGATCTGACGAGGAAGAAGGCTGATGACCGCATCCCGTGGACCAGCGACTGTGAGGAGGCGTTCCAGAGGTTGAAGCAGGCGCTCATCAATTATCCAGTGCTGCGGGCTCCAGACTTCGACCGGGAGTTCATCATCTACACCGATGCGTCTAACAGCGGGGTAGGAGCAGTTCTGTGCCAGGAGGATGAGAATGGTGACCAGCATCCAGTGTCCTACCTGAGTAGGAAACTTCAAAAAGGTGAGAGACATTTGGCAACCGTGGAGAAGGAGTGTTTGGCCATAGTCTACGCGATCCAGAAGGCCAAGCCTTACATCTGGGGAAGACATTTTGTTCTGTGCACTGACCATTCACCACTGCAATGGTTAAAGACAATGAAAACCCACAATAGCAAACTTATGAGGTGGGCTTTAAACCTACAGGACTATAACTTTGAAGTGAAGGTGGTCAGAGGGTCAGTGAACTGTGTTGCTGACGCCTTGTCAAGAAGACCTGAAGAATGAAGACGGCGAAAGAACATGGACTATGTGTATATATTGATGACAAAAAGTTAAATGTACCTGTTTTTTGAACTTGGTTTGTATGAATAAAGGTAAATTGATGTAATGTATATGGTAAATGTTTAAATGCCTAATTGCTATGGTTAACTTAGAATGTAAGTATAAGTAAGTATGATATGGTATGTATAACTGTTGTTGTGTGTTTTATCCAGGTTGTTTTTTGGGAAAAAGCACCTTAGCTTTCCCCTACAAAACAACTTATAAAGAGGGGAGGTGTTACATACAGCACTGATGTTACCTGTCTGTCATGTGTTTGGAGGGAAAGTTCCATCCTATGGGGAGTGGAAGGCGGGACATCAGGAGGAGGGGCTGTACTGTATATATATGTGGAGCGTGTGTGGAGAAGTTCAGGAGACGCTGGGATGTGAAGAAGCAGCAGCTGGGAAGAAGAAGCTGGTGTGGGAGTCTGTGTGTCAGACAGGGTACTACTGTGTGTCAGTACCAACCTGATAGGTTCAGGTGTCTGAATGGTTAGCCAGAACTGATAGGTTCAGGGTCTGTGCTTCAAGTTAAGGGTTCTGTGTGAACCAAACTGTGTGTATGTATGAGTGAAACTAAGCCACGTTACTAAATCTTATTCACCTGATCATTTTATTTTCCCTGTGTGTGATTTAAATAAACCTTATTCTTTATTTGTTTAAAAATCCATCCCTGGTCTGTGTGACTTCTTAAAGGGAATGGTTGGTGGCAGCTTAGTTAATGTGTGGCATGTCCCAGTAGGTCTGGGTTTGTCACAGTCAGGCACTCCCATTTCTTTAAGGACTTGCCATAGTTTGTTGTGGTCCGCACAGTCGAAGGCTTTTGCATAGTCAATGAAGCAGAAGTAGATGTTTTTCTGGAACTCTCTGCCTTTCTCCATAATTCAGCGCATATTAGCAATTTGGTCTCTAGTTCCTCTGCCTTGCTAGCGTGGGAAATGAATGCAATTATACGGTAGTTGGAGCATTCTTTGGCACTGCCCTTCTTTGGGATTGGGATGTAGACTGCTCTTTTCCAGTCCTCTGGCCACTGTTGAGTCTTCCAAACTTGCTGGCTTATTGAATGTAGCACTTTAAGAGTGTCATCTTTTAACATTTTGAATAGTTCCACTGGGATGCCATCACCAAAACTCACAAGGTTGCTAGATAGGAATACCAAATATACCCACAAATAGAAAGGAATCTAATAGATGCCTTAGGCCAGACCTGGATTTATTATCAGCAGGTTCTCTGTTCCCCAAATAACCAGACTGTTGTGAAAATGCTATTATTTTATTGAAGATGTTGTAAAAAGTAAAAAAAGAGTTCAAAGAACTTTCAAAACTTAGTTTAAAAAGTTTTAAAAGCAATAAAAATGTGAAGCAAATACACATCCAAAAAGATTTGAGACTAGGGCAATTCTAGAACAGTTCCCAAAGAAAATAAGGAAACTAGCTATCTTACACCAATACTTACAATCCAGCAGAACTGAAGCCTAGTTCCAGAGATACACAGAGTGCAGCTTTAGTAGCAAGACAACAAAGAAGCCTAACTTTCTCCTCAGAGAAGAAAAGCCGAACTAACTTCTGTATGCCATTTTTATAGCCATCATCCAACTTTCCCGACTTTTTGATGGAATTCCACCGGACTGATTCTCAGTTACCCAGAACCTTCCAGAAGGGAGTACCTTCTCTCAAAGTAACTTTGCTCAGTTTGCTATTTCCCATCTCTTCTGTTCACCTGAAACCAGTTTTCACTTAATGAACATGATACCAGGAGAAAAGTGTATTATGACCTTGGATGCCTTTCTTTCCACAAGATAACACCCAGCTGCAAATTGTCTCTCAATTACTGGGCAACTGAATTTTCCCTTTCTTTGAAGCCACTTTTTTCTGGCACAAGTCAACAGGTTTAAATTTTACAGGGCAACTGAAACGTACGAATCCTTCTTTTTCCAAATTCTTGACATTAAGACATTATGAACAACAAACTCTTCTGTGCTGTCTTGAGAAGTTTACATTTCTTTTAGTTGTGCACCAACGCTTAGGAAGTTTACTTTTTTGTGCTATAACTCCCAGAGTTACCCAGTCAGAATGGCCTTGTGATACATTACCTTGAGGAAAACCCTATCTCTGTCATAGATTCCTTTTCAATTCCCTGATAGGACTGCTTCAAGATATTTAAGGTGGGCCAGCCCTTTGGCGTTGTTTAGAAATGCAAAGACAGAACCTGTGAGAAAACTGTCTATTATGTTATTCCAATATGTCAGGTGATCAAAGTTTAAAACAACAACTTCAGTGCTGAGATCTTGAATCTAGCTGCCTTGGAGGTTTCTCACAGTTTTCTTTGACTTAAAGCATGGCATGCCCTCTAAATCACAGTGCTTGGAACATTGTGTTTTCCAAGTTCTTTTTTAAAAGAATCAAGCCTATTTATAAGGCTGGCTTTTCCAGCTGATCATCAGAAAAGAGCACACAATGCTGCCATTGCTGAGAGAGTATACCAGTGTCATAGAGAGAGAATGCCAGATTAATTATTTGAGAGAATCAGAATTTCAACTTGCTTGTGCTCCAGTCATGTGAAACAATGACCTTTGCCACAAAGCTGGCCTCACTGTACAGTAAGCCGCTTCAAGAGTGCAGTTTAGGAGCAGATGGGAACAGATTGCTAAATGAGGTATTAGTGACACTATTAGGATGGTTGGCTTGTGGATGTGTGTGGAGAAGAATCTGGCACTTTGCTTTAGGATGGTAGCAAACTGTTTTGGATTGTCATAAATGAGCTGGTGTCAGGTTCTGAGAAGACAGTAGTAGAGTCTGTATTTGTATAACTTTTTCTACAGGGAATCAGTTGGCCTGGCTGTGGTGAGGTTTGGTTCTTTTACTGATTATTTACTTTCTGCATTTGTACATAATAAATTGTTTGCATGAAGCAGCCAAGAGCAACTTATCACTAATCCAGGCCACACAATCTCCGTGGTATGTGTGGACCAGTGACAGCCCTCTGGTTTAATCTCCTTTAAAGGGAAAAGACATTTACTTATCTAAACTGGCTGATAAGATATCAGCAGCTGTGGAAGAATTCCCTGAAAGAGCATATTGTTAATACTAAAAGGAAAGAGGCGATTCAGGAAGAAAAAGTGTTTCCCATCAGCTTTGGAATATTTCAAATAAAACCATCTGAGATTCCTGTTATAAGATTTCATCTGGGCTGTTGACTTTCCTCCTCAGAAGAGGGAGGGGACAAGGAAGTTCTAGACCAACTGGAAGAGGTAGGGCAGATACTCAGCTAGAGGGGGAAGACGAAGAAATCAAGGCTAATGAAACATCTCTATGCCTGAGAGAAAGCCAATGACTCAAGGTGTTGACAAACAGAAGCAGAGTCAGCAGGCACTACCAGGAAATATCTCCAACACCTGCTGTTGGAATGGATGCCGCTGAGGCAAGGAGGCACCCAAGCCAAGAACTATGAAGAGCTTTCCTAGTCAGAGCTGCTTTACTGGACACAACAAGCCTCCTAGAGTGGTCACAATGACCAGATAGGTGGGATAGAAATAGAATAAAATAAATAAAAATAAATAATTTTTTCCTCTACCGGTTCCAGACATCTTTTGCTTTGGATCCCTTGAAGCAGCTTGTCTTCATTTCTGGCTACTGCTTGATCCTCCATAAATAATTTGCTTTTGACCTTGACTTCAATTCTTCTGCTAGCCTCCCTGACAGATTGTGAACACTCAACTTTTCAACCTGTTTATAAGCTACAAATCACTGGCAGATTGCATGACTTTATAGGCAGAGACTTTGGGCACATGGGCTTTTCCTGATGTAAGGTCCTTATGTGAATATTAGGTCTAACACTAGCATGTATAATCGTTGGGCAATGGTTGGAGCACCAGCACTTGGGGAGGGGGCTCCTCTGATTGACCTGTCTTTATAAGTCTTTTAAAAAAAATCTTCACAATCAGATCCACATGGGGCAGCTGAAGCTGAGTGACATTATTGGAAGCTTTTTATAATGCCCCAAAGTAACACTATATTAAGGGCAAAGTTAGAAATTAAAGTGGCCAGTCTGAGTTATCCAGTGATGACTGCAGTTTGCTGCCATGAGGTAATTCCATACACATAGGTTGAGCTTACCAAGAGGTATCTGACAAGGTTCCCCTCAGATATGAAGCAAGTTCTCCTGAATTTTCCCCATTTATACTCTTCCTGCTGTCCTCTATACAGTACTTGCTTTGTGTTCACTGGTTCAACCATTTTTGGTGGCAAGAACCTTTAATATGCCACAGGGAATATCAATGTGAATCCGTCTGGAATCCCCCTCTCTGGAAATCCATTTCTCCCCCCCCCCCATTGGACTTCTACTTTTTTTTACATCAGGTCCATTTGCATTGGTTCAGGAAGTATGATTGGTTGATGCAGAAAAGAGTATGCAGGGATTCTGATGGTTGGCATGATGAAGAGAGAGGACATGCATATCCCCCCTGACTGAAATAGGTTTTCTACCCAAGGAATTACAGTGGTGCCTTGAACTATGAACTTGCATCGTTCCGGATGATGGTTGTAACTCAAATTGGTCGTAACTCATAGCACTACTTCCCAAAGGAATACATTGAAAAGCGATTAATCCGTTCCAGCCGTTTTTTGGTTGTATCTCAAGGCGCTAGTTGTAATCCGTCCACTGAGGGGAGACCTTTTTTTAAACCAAAGATGATCTCTAAGGTTAAAAAAATGGCAGGAAAGGAGGGAGGGAACAATGGGGAAAAGAGGCATTTTTTTCTGGTTGTATCTCAAAGCGCCGGTTGCAAGTCAAAGCAAAATGTTGCTACTGGAGCTGGTTGTAACTTGAATTGGTTGCAAGTCAAGATGGTTATAAGTCGAGGCACCACTGTAATCACTGTCCAGTCTCCACCATCCATGGGGAGATCTTGGGAACCTAGCAACCTGGGGCATTTCCATACACACACACACAAAGCAGTGTTTGCTGCTTAAAGCATCTTCCCCCTCACCTCTTGTCTCATGAGGTAGCCCAGAGGCAGCCCTGCACCATTCACTCCTCTGCTGCAGACAGAGGCTCAGCTTGCTTAGCCTGGATGCAACCCCCAGCCTTCTGTTTTTTATTTGTCAGACCAAGAGAGAGGGGGATTTGCCATTTGGCACTCACTTACAGCTTATTAAGATAATTCCCCTGTAGCTGTGCTTCCTGCAGATCAGGAAGGCTACAGGAGAGCTATGTTAACACACTGCAAAAAAGACGCTTTGTCAATTTCCTCCTCTCTCCCTGTGTGGCCAATTAATGTGAATTTATACTGGGAAACCCAGCTTCCCAGGTATGACTTCACAGCAGATAAATATGCATATTTCTCGCTTTGCAGTCATGTCTTTGCATGGCTATATCCTTGAACAACAGAACACCATGCATGAAAGCTATTTGAAGACAGATGCTCTCAGTTTGTGATGATCTGTGTTGATTTACAGGCTTGTGTGTTGTTAATGGTGAGTCCAACGTGGATCTGCAGTCATATCCTGAAGAGTAGATGTACAAGTTTCCAAACTGTATGTCTGTTCAGATGGAGCATTAGTTTCTTCTCATTTTGTATTGGCTGGTGCCGTTTTAGTGTCACTTAAATGCAGAACATACAAGATTTCTGGCTGCACTACTCACTCTGGTATACCTGATGAATTAATATACTGTATACTCCTTTGTAAGTGTACATGGACATCTTGCTGACTTCCTCTTCAATTTATTGTGCTTAGTTCTGCGGTGTGTTCTAATTATTTGGTTCTCAGTGCAGTCTTTGTTCTACATCTTCATCAACTTTCAGAACTCAGCTTTTCTATAATTATAAACTCCATCCACTGAGGGCAGCATTAGAACTATAGTACTTCATCTAGATCCACGGGGTTTATTTCAATAATTGTATACAGTTCTCAGCAGGCATTTATTTATTGTCTCAAGTCTTTTATATGCTAATAATGTCTCATGAATTTTTAAGTGACTTTCCAGAAAAAATATTTTGCTAACATGTGTGTCAGAATGGTAGCAAGTTATATAAATCCATGCATATACATAATAATATTCCACAGGAAAAATAGGAAGTAATGTTCAGTAATCTATAGGGAGATGACTCCAGACTGAGTGACATAAAACACCAGTGGAACATGTTCCAGAAGGAACTTGTGGTGGATGTCATGTTTTCTTTCTTCCAGTTGTTGCTCGTGACAACAAACAAACAAACAAACAAACAAATAAACAATCCAGTCCTAGACCTTATAGAGCTACAGGGAAACATTTGTTTAATTTGGGTCTCTTTCTTTGGCTTCAACAAGCTGGGGCAGCCTAATTGACTCTTGTTGGACCTCAAACTGCAGGCACTTAGATTTTTCTGCCTCCAAGGAAAGATGAGCCTGATCAGAGATCAATGTTTACTTCTACTTCAATGCATGGTTCCTGTGGAAATCCTTTGTTCCCCCAATCCTGAAAGGTATCCCCAAAAATCTCCTAATGTCATCCATAGAAAGTCTTAATAGATATATAACGATGATGATGAATACAATAGTCTTCTTCTTCTTCTTCTTCTTCTTCTTCTTCTTCTTCTTCTTCTTCTTCTTCTTCTTCTTCTTCCCCCACTTTGAATTGCAGAGCTAGAAGGGACCTTATGGATCATCAAGTCCAGCCCCTCTCAGTGAGGCACAGTGGGGAATTCAACTCTGCAGCCAGACATCTAAGCTACTGAGGTGAGCTTATACTGGAGAAGGCAAGCCTTCAGGTTTCTCATGCCCATGATTTTAAAGCCTTGTAAATGAAATGGATACCCAGTGTGTTATAGTGGATAGACTAGGATTCAGGAGGTCTGAGTTTGAATCCCTACACATCTGTGGAAGCATAGGAAATGTGGGAGTGGGAAAACCATTCCTTAAATATCTCACTTACTTTGAAAGCCCTATTAGGGTTGCTATAAGTTGATTCTGACTTGACAGTATATAACAGAAAATGAGCTGGAATATATATAAGTACCTGGTGTGGTACAGTGGATAGACTAACAGAGTAGGACTCAGGAGACCATGGCCAAAACTGCATGTTTGTCTCAAAGTAACTTTTGTTCCTTCACTTTATTACACTTTAGTTTAATGCAGATTGAGCACCATTTAAAGTGCAGTCAGGCTTTAGCTAGGCAAGGTAGCACTTCCTATTCCACAGGCCTTACTTCTCCGGTGGGCATTGGTAGTAGCAGTGGCAGCAGTAGTGGCAGGGGTGTCTTTGAGAGCTGGGGAGACCCCCACTGTTGCTGCCAACATACACTCCCCAGCCACTGGCACACATGCATTGTTTATTAGAAAAATTCATTGAGGTGGGAAGATAATAGGAATCCTAGTTATAATTAACCTCATGAGCTATCTCCCCTTCACCTGGCTGCCCCCTCACCCCTCAAGAACAACAGTAAGATATCTTCTTAAATCTTAGATCTGCAGATGTGAAAGGGACCCTATGGATCATTGAGTCCAGCCCCCATCAAGGAGGCACAGTGGGGAACTGAGCTTCCATCCTCTTGCTCTGTAGCCAGTTGCCTAAACCACTGAGCTATTCAGTAGTAAACTCTTCCCCTTTGCAGAGAAGGTCAGGAAAGAGATTGGAGAAGGAAAGAAGTGACATCAGTAACCCTAAGAAGATCAGTCTATGCTGAAGAATCAGAAAAGGTCAGAGCAGGTGAAAGATGGTCTAGGAAACCTGAGAAGATCCTTCTATATATATAGAATCTTCCAGCATGGGAAGAAGTGTCTGTGTCAGTCCGTCTGTCTATGCATGTTACTTTGGAAGTTGTATGGGGGATGATCCTGACCACACACAACTTCCAAAATATCAGTTCTCAAGCATTAAGAACAATTTTTTTTCAAATGAGTATTAACATCCCTGTCTGATTGAGCAAGGGATAAAATTATCATAGGTATTGTAAGAGTGGGAATGGCCAGGAAGTTAGTCTGTGGCAATGTTGTTCTGTTAAAATGGAGCATACCTTGTTAAGCAATCTGCTGTAGGAAAAACATCAGTCAAAATGACAGCTGTGCCTCTGGTTCTTTCTGGCACCTGCATCTCCTTTGTTTCTATTCCAGCCACAATCAATTTCAATCCAAGCACTCCAGCTCATTTGGGTCATGGATCAAGCTATCATAATATCTAATTGTTTAGAGAACAAACCAAGGAGAGAATTGCCCAGATGTCTTCCATTGCCATCCTGTCTGTTTTCGCTCCAAACCGTGCATTTTGTTAAGGATTGAATGATGACTGAGGATGGAACTGTTTCTTCTGGATCTTAGATATGAGGATTCATTTGTCAGTCAGCCATGTTTCAGCTATGGGCATTTCTCTCTCTCTCTCTTTTTACACTCTGCAAGCAAGATCTGGGTTTCAGGGTCTGAAAAAACACCACAACCAATCTGTACTAATTAATGCCATTCTGTTCCTGACTATGAAACTGAAATTGGCTTTGAGGTTCCTTCATCACAAATATTTCATTACTTATATTTTGCATATGTATGGTCCATTACCTTGGTATTAAAATGAAAAATGAAAAAAAAAGCACGTAGTGTAATACAAATAAAAATAAATTGGACTGATTTGAATTATGCATATGTTCAAAACCAAATAGCTCAATAGTATTAGGGAAGTCACGGCAGGATTCTGGGCTCTCCTGCTGTTTTGTGTCAGGAGGGAAAGAACAGTTCTACCTTGCCTTCTTCCACTGCCTTCTCCCCCATCGCTCCATAACTTGTCTCATCCCCACCATCTTCTGCTGACTGACTGCTGATGGCCAATTTGGCACCTGTTTAAAGCAGCACTGCCGCTTTGTGCAACTGCTGATACTTTTCAAATGACAGGAGGAATACAGCCACACAAGGGAAAGCAAACAAAACAGACACAGAAAATGTGCAAGCCAAGCATTTCCAGCTTGGTTTTTAGGTGCGCAGAGGGGCCTGGAGAAGAAAACCACTTATCTTGAGGTCTCCCCCAATGAACTATTTTTGATGTAAAAAATTAGAAATGCCACGAGGCTCTGAGGAGCTTGTTTGGGGGAACCTGTGAACACCATGGAATTTGCCATGCCATGGTCTCTATGGTGGCCCAGGACATTTTGCTGACTGGGGTGAAATCCAAGCACCAAGGTAAGGTGTATAGGAAGAAAGGCTGCTGTTCATTTTGGCAAAATAATCGCATATAATGCTTCTCGCTAGAAGTAAAAATACTAAATAAAATAATTTTTGTTGCCTTTTCATAAGATCCAAAATCAACTATCTGAGGTAACTACCTCACTGTACCTAACAGTAGGGCTGGGCCCCTTGCAGATTGCACTGGACAAATTACAGAGAAGGAAGAAGGCTCGAGAGCTCAGTAATAGAGGATACATTTGTATGTGTAAGGTCCCGAATAAATCCTAGAAAGCTTCTATTTAAAAACACACATAGCAGTAGCTGTAGGTGGGACACTGAAGAAGAGACCCTAAAGAAGAGGAGACAATATGGGGCTACTCAAGCAGTGTGAACTGATGTAAGGCAGTAGCTTCCAAACAGGATATACTCCAATGCTGCCCGTTCTCAGTGAGTACTTTTGAGCAGAGCTTGAAATTATCGTGCTAGGAGACACTGGTCTTTTTGTGGGTCAAAAGGGCAAAATGAAGTTCTTTTTGCAAAATAAAATGACTTTTTTTGTATAACAGGAAACGTTACTTTTTAAGGTAAAAGTCTTTGCAGGCTATTCTGAAGGGATTTAGAGGGATTTGATGAGATTTGCCATTTTTAGGTCATTTTCTTGTTTCTATAGATTTTTTTAAAGGAGTAAAATGTAAAATGAAAAAGTGATGTAATCAGTAATACAATAAGCCATGAAATTTCTTTGAAAAGTAACAGCAGTAAGTTACTATTATGGGCAGGATTTTTTCGGTATCTTTATGAGTATACATTGCAGAGTTTACAAAAAGCCAGCATGGTGCCACCCTCAGAGTGTTGATTAGAATTGGGAGACTTGTATTCAAATTCCCATCTGGTTCTAAATTCATTAGATGATTTTGGACTAGATACATACTCATTAGTCTGACTGACCTTGCAGGGTCTTGTAAGTGTGAAAAAAAGACAGCCATATGTGCACCTCGAGCTTCTTGGGGGAAAGACTGCATGTAAATAAAACAAACAACGAACTTCCTGAAGGGGGTGAGGTAAAATGTGTCAACTCCAAGACATCTGCACATTCTAAAATAAACTGCTAACTTGTCATCAGCTCAGTAATGATTCCAGTTTGTAGCTGAGGCTATTTATAAAGACAAGTAAGGCTTTTAACTGAGTCATCAGATGACAACACGCTTTGGACTATTTGACCCAGTAGACATTTTATAATAATGAATGTCCTAATTTATTAATCACACCTTTGAATTTGACTGCAGTAATTGCAATAACCTTTCATTTTAACTTGAGTCCGATGACAATAGGTGTCTCACTCCTAGATAATAAGAACCATTAACTTCCTGTAAAGTGGAACATTGACATGTCACTCAAAGTCAGCCTGTTTAAAGAAAAGCAAATAGACAAGAACAGTTCTATTTATAATGCTATGCCCATATCTGTCTTCTAGGATCAATAATTTCTTTGAAGTTCTATGTGATTTCACAAATTTATCAGGAATCTCATTTTTAGATGACTAGAATGTACAGTGCTCTTATGTGTCAGCAAATATTAACATTAGCTTGGCATTTCTTTGAAAACGGTCTGCTTCAAAGAAAGAAGAATGAAGTTTTTTTTTCCCTTGCCCGTGACCTAGCCTTCATCTCTCTAATAGGACTCAACCTATTCACTGAGCAATCAGTAAATTCACTGGATTACTTCTTTGGCACAAAGAAGTAATGGACGTATGTCTATAAATAACTGTAAAGGTAAAGGTAAAGGTTCCCCTTGACAATTGTTGTCCAGTCGTGTTCGACTCTAGGGGGTGGTGCTCATCCCCGTTTCCAAGCCATAGAGCCAGCATTTTGTCCGAAGACAATCTTCTGTGATCACATGGCCATTGCAACTTAGACACGGAACGCTGTTACCTTCCCACCGAGGTGGTCCCTATTGATCTACTTGCATTTGCATGCTTTCCAACTGCTAGGTTGGCGGGAGCTGGGACAATCCATCGCATGGATTCAATCTTACGACTGCTTGGTCTTCTGACCCTGCAGCACAGGCTTCTGCGGTTTAGCCCATAGCGCCACCACATCCCATTAAATAACTGACATGCATGCAAATATGACAAGTGACAAATGGATGTCTGTGACAGAAATTCAAAGCCCATTAATCCCTGCATTCCTAAATTTCAATCCCACATGGACTTCCTGGACTAGAGGATAAATTCCAACAAATTTATGAAGATTTAATAGCTTATATCTAACTAATATTGTGGACAAGAAGCTACTGTTGGGATGGAAATATGGAGAAACAGAATGTTTTTCTATAGGCAAACTTTTCAGACATGAGTGCAATTTCCCCCTTACCTATTCAATCTGTATGCAGAACATATTACAGTGGTGCCCCGCATGATGGCGATAATCCGTCCCATTGAAATCGTTGTTTAGTGAAACTGTCATCATGCGAAATCTGTTTCCCCATTGGAATGCATTGAAACCCTTTTAATGCGTTCCAATGGGGAAAACACCTTGTTGTCCGGCAAAGATCGCCCATAGGGAAGCCATTTTGCAAGCGCCGATCAGCTGTAAAAATGGCTGTCCTGCGAAGCATGGGTCCGGAAAACACAGGGCAGCCATTTTGCGAAGCCGGCGGTCAGCTGTAAAAATCATTGTCCTGCGAACAAACAGTTCGCGAAGCATGGACCAAATCGTTGTCAAGTGAAAATCCCCTATTGGAATGACTGTTTTGCAAATTGCTATTGCGATCACAAAAAGTCATCATTATGCAGATTCATCATTTAGCGAGGTCATCGTCATGTGAGGTACCACTGTACATGAAAAGCCAGACTAGATTCACATGGAGGACCAGTGAAAATTGGTGGAAGAAACATCAACAATTTAAGAGATACTGATCACACAGTCTTACTGGCAGAAAGGAACAATGACTTGAAACAACTTTTACTGAAAGTAGAAAGTGCCACAGCAGGAATGTAGATAAAGATTAAGAAGACAAAAATCATGTCTACAGAACTACACAACTTTAGAGTGGTCCTGACCCAACCAGATAGGCGGGATATAAATAAATAAATAAATAAATAAATAAATAAATAAATAAATAAATAAATAAATAAATAAATAAATAAATAATATTGACAATAAAGAAATTGAAAGAGTGCAAGATTTTGTATACCTTGGTTCAATATCAATCCACGTAGAGATTGCAACCAAGAAATCAGGAGAAGGCAAAGACTTGGAAAGCCAGCAATGAAGGAATTAGAAAAGATAATCAAGAGAAAGGGTTTGTTGCTGGAGAAGAAGGCCAGGATCATTGACATTCTTGTATTCCCAATCACTATGAATGGATGTGAAAACTGGAAAATAAAGAAAGCTGACAGGAAAAAAAGTGATTCATTTCAAATATGGTGCTGGATAAGAGCTTTGCATCAGAACAAGATTTTAGACCTCAAACATAATAAATATTACTCTTTCAAAATACAGTGGTGCCTCGACTTACGAACATCCCGACATACAACCATTTCGAGTTACAACCAGCCCCAGCTGCAAAATTTTCCTTCAACTTGCAGCCAGAGCTTCAAGTTATGATCAAAAAAAGGCAGGAGAAAAAGGCGGGAAATTCAAATAGCTAACCGTTGGTAGGCGAAGAGGCTGCTTCTTTGTAGTTCTTTCACCCCAATGGTTAAAGTGATTGCGATTGGAGGAGGCTTCGGACTGCCTGGTAAGGTGCTGCTTTCTGCTTTTTAAAAACTGTTCTGGGTGGGTTTTGCAGCATGGTTTTGGGCTGGGTGGTGGGATTATGTTTCTATGCTGTGATGGGTCTTGCAGGATTTGTTTGTTTTTCGGTTCCCCCCCATTTCTGATGGGTCTTGGGGGGGTTGTTTGCTTTTGGGGGTTTTCCAATGGGTCTTGGGGGTTTGTTTGCTTTTTGGGTCCCCCCCCCATTTCCGATGGGTCTTGGGGGATTTGTTTGCTTTTTGCTTTGCTTTTTCACAATTTCTGATGGGTCATCCAGAGTTTGCTTGATTTCTGCTTTGCTTGTTTTGCATTTCTGATGGGTCTTGCATGGTTTGCTTGCTTTTCTTCCCCCCCCCCTTTCGGCCGGAACGGATTAATCATGTTTCCCATGGGTCTTACAGTAATTTTTTTGTGAATTTCCCCCCTTCAGCTGGAATGGATTAATTGCATTTCAGTGCATTCCTAATGGAAATGGTGTTTCGACTTATGACCATTTCGAGTTACGACCATCTTCCGGAATGGATTAAGCTCGTAAATCAAGGCACCACTGTAGCCTGGAATAGTGGCTTTTGAGTTGGGCAGTTCAATGATAATTTATGACTGGAACAGATATTCAAATGCTGTTTCTGGGGGCATTTTGTGACTAGTTGCATCTGTTCCTTCTAGTGGGGATAGATACGTTCTGTTGGGCTGCCCTACTCAGAACTTGCCATTCCAGCCAATTGTGTTCTGTTCCAACAGTTCCTTTGTGACATTAAATGTTTTATTTAATTTTCTTTGAAGTCTTTTTTTAAAAAAAAAAACTTAAAATAATGTGTAAGTATGGCCTTCATTCTCAGTCTCCATAATCAGACATCTACCCTTGCTAATTAATTTTGATTCCTACTGATTAATCAGCTAAAGCTTTACTGAATTAATATACTAAGAGCTGCTGTTTATGTTTTTGTTTTTACATGCCATCAAGTAGCTTCCAACTTACAGCAACCCTATGAATCAGTAACCTCCAAAATCAGTCCTGCTGTTAATGCTTCTGCTCAAATTTTGAAAACTCAAGCCATGACTTACTGCACTTAGTGAAGCAATTTCATACTTGGTCTACCTTATTTCCTGCTGCTTTCTGTTTTTCTCAGTATTGTCTTTTCGAGTGACCTCATGATATGCATAAAGTACAATAGCTTCAGTTTAGTCATTTTTGCTTCTAGACACTCAGGCTTGATATGATCTAGCACCAGCTCATTTGTTTTTCTGGTGGTCCTTGGTATCCATAAAGCTTTCCTCCAAAACTACATTTCAAATGAATTGATATTTTTCCTGTTGGCTTTCTTCACTATCCAGTTTTCACATCCATACATTTACTTTATTTTGTTTCCATTTACATGCTGTTTTTGGAGTTTTGTAATGCTGCACGACAGAAAAATATGTTTAACAAACACAAAAATAAAATATTAAATATAAATGATAAAATGCAATAAAACCTAGAACCAACATAAATAATTTAATTGTATATAAATGAACATATAAAATGCTTGCAATTGATCATGGTTACATATGAAATGAATAGTTATGTGATTTATTGGGCAAAATTCTGTTGTTAGAAATTTCAGCTGGTTCAAAATGCTCCAGCCAGGCTGCTGATTTGGGCTGGTTACAAGGCCCAGACAATAACCACACTGACTACCTCTCCATTTCTGGGACAATTCAAAGTGCTTGTTATGACCAATATACGTAGTTTGGGTCCAGGCTATCTGAAAATGTATCTCCCTATATGAACCTTCCTGGCACATAAGATCTTCAAATGAGGACCTTCTTTCATTCCTATTGCCCTAACAGGTGCATTTGACAACATGAAAGACAGCCTTCTTTGTAACTGCTCTCAGGTTGTCAAATTTTCTCCCTCACGTTGGCCCTCCCCCTTGCATCTTTTCTTTAAAAATTAAGAAAAAAATGGATTGATGGTAAAAGGAAAGCAGCTCAAGAAAAACAGAATATATCTGGCTGATTGTCATTACGCAGAGAAGTGGCACCAAACACCCTCAAAATTGGCTTTTGACAAGGCTCATTGCATGTTGGAAGGAAGAAGAGAGACGGAGCCAAGAGGCATCATCTTTAGTAGGCAAGACTTCCTCCTCTCCTCAACCCTTTCATATGAAATAGACCAACTAATTGCTTCATTTGTATCTATTGCAGTTGTTTACCTGAGAGCCTGAGGCAGTCTTCCTAACATTAGAGTCTTAAGCTATTATTGTATTTTTATGTTAAGCAGTTTAATTAGAACTGTGGTGAATATGTGCAGAATATTCATATGCATATAGCAGATATGTTTATGTGGGATGTACAATTTAATTTAAAATCATAAATACCATGATTTTAATGGGAAGCCGCCCAAGCAGCAATGAATATTCCTTGTTAACACCATTATGATTTGCCAAGCACAAAGTTCACCATAAGGTAGTATAAGCCTTTTTTTTTTTTTGCAAAAGGTTGAAGCCTGCCTCAAGCCAAGTCTTCTCAATATTTCCATTATTAATTATTCAAGGACAGTTTTGCATGTTTAATCACTTTTGCCAATGAAACAGAACAATAGAACTTTTGGCCGAACCTTTGGCCCTCAGTGACAGTTATGCATTTAAGAGAGCAACATATAGATGCATTTAAGAGAGCTCTCCCATAAATCCCTAGCTTAAGTACTGAGAACATCTCCACGTATTTTTTCTTCTGTGAAATTTTTAATTTAAAAATATCTTTTACAAGACTATAAAACAGACACTGGTCATAATCCTGTTGCTTGCATAGTCATAGACCCAAGTGAAGTTGGAAGGGGCCTACAAGGCCATCAAGTCCAAGCCCCTGCTCAGTGCAGGAATATAATACAAAGCATATGTGTCAGGTGAATATCTAAGTTTTTCTTGAATGCCTCCAGTGTTGGAGCACTCAACAGCTCCCGAGGTAACTGGTTCCACTGTTGTACTGCTGTAACAGTTAGGGAGTTTTTCCCGATATCTGGCTTCCTTTAACTTGAGCCCGTTGTTGCGTGTCCTGCACTCTGGGATGATTGAGAACAGATCTTGCCCCTCCTCTGTATGACAGCCTTTCAAGTACTGTATTTGAAAAGTGCTATCATATCACCCCTCAGTCTTTTCTCAAGACTTGTTGTTGTTGTTTAGTCTTTAAGTCATGTCCGACTCTTTGTGACCCCATGGACTAGAGCACGCCAGACCCTCCTGTATTCCACTGCCTCCCGGAGTTTGGTCAAATTCATGTTGGTAGCTTCGGTGACACTGTCCAACCATCTGATCCTCTGTTGTTCCCTTCTCCTCTTGCCTTCACTCTTTCTCAACAGCTTCTGGATCTCTCCTTCCAGTTCTTCTTGTTTGTTTCCCATACTCCTGGCATTTGTATACAGGCACCGGAGGGGGTGTGATTTGTGGCCTGTTTGTCTTTGTACATTTTTATGATTATTTTGATGATGATTATTGTTATGTTTATTAGTGTGATTATGATTGTTTGGTTATTATTGTTGCCCTTTTATCTATCTATCTATCTATCTATCTATCTATCTATCTATCTATCTATCTATCTATCTATCTATCTATCTATCTATCTATCTATCTATCTATCTATCTATCTATCTATCTATCTATCTATCTATCTATCTATCTATCTATCTATCTATCTATCTATCTATCTATCTATTTATATCCCGCCTATCTGAATCACATAGGACCACTCTAGGCGGCTTACAACAATGACAATTTACAATAAAAATTAATACAATTTTAAAGTAGGGGAAAGGCAAGAACGAAGTGAAACGAAGACTAGGGCAAAGGAAAAATAGGGAAGGTCAGGAATTGGCGGTGGGGAAGGCCTGCCGGAACATCAGTGTTTTAAATTGTTTTTTAAAGATACCCAGCGAGGGGGCGGCGCGAATGTCAGGGGGAAGGTTATTCCAGAGGCGAGGAGCCACCGCCGAGAAGGCCCGATTTCTTGTCTTTTCTTTCCGGGCCTCCCTCGGCGTTAGGCTCCTCAGCCTCACCTCCTGACTCGCGCGAGTGACACGGGTAGAACTTGGTGGAAGAAGGCGTTCCGCCAAGTATCGAGGCCCTAAGCCGTTTAGGGCTTTATACGAAAGCATCAGCACTTTGAAGTCGATGCGGAAACGGATGGGCAGCCAATGCAGTGCGGCCAGAGTGGGAGAAATATGTTGGTATTTTTTCACGCCACTGATAAGTCTGGCCGCAGCATTCTGCACCACCTGTAGTTTCTGCAGCAGCCTCAAAGGCAGCCCCACGTAGAGCGCATTACATTTTGATCAGTTTGTTCCATTCCTCTTATTGTGGGTAAGGCTTCATCTACCCTTAACTCTGTGCTTGTGTCTCCCTCCCCCTTCCAGTTCATTTTAAAGTCCTCCTGATGAAGTTCTTCATGCTGTGGGCAAACACATTCTTCCCAGTCCTTGCTAGATGCAAGCTGTCTCTTGCTAGCAGTACTTCTTCCAGGAAGCTAAGCCCATGGTCCCAAAATTTTCCCACTCTTTTGTTGACTATGAGGGCTACTCCATTTCTTCTATGGGATTCTTAGATATGATAATTGTCTGAACTGAATTTGCCCATTCCCATGCATTTTAGTTTACTGACTCGCAGGATATCAATGTTTATTCTTGCCATCTCCTGTTTGACCACATCCAGCTTACCAAGGTTCATAGATCTTGCATTCCAGGTTCCTATGCGGTATTTTTCTTTGCAGCATCGGACTTTCCTTTCACTTTCATGCACTTCCGTAGCAGAGCGTCCTTTCGTCTTTGGCCCAACCACTTCATTAGCTCTGGAACTACTTGTCCTCCGCTCTTCCTCAGTAGCATGTTGGACACCTTCCGACCTGAAGTGCTCACCTTCCAGCATCATATCTTTTAGCCTTTTGTTTCTGTCCATGGAGTTTTCTTGGCAAAGATACTGGAGTGGCTTGCCAGTTCCTGCTCCAGGTGGATTGTGTTTAGTCAGAACTCTCCACTATGGCCTGTCCATCTTGGGTGTCCCTGCACGGCATAGCCCATAGCTTCTCTGAGTTACTCAACCCCCTTCACTATGACAAGGTAGCAATCTGTGAAGGGGAAATGTTGGTTAGAAGAATCCAAAGCTGACTTTTCTGATATATTTTTTAGTATGTGAAATAAGGTAATTAGCATTCTACATCAGTATGCAAGAGGGAAAAGGGTAATAGGACTGTGATTAACTAGTCTCCATACATATCTTATAAGGAACTTAATCAGAGCAATAATAAAGCATAATTGGAGGATTGACTTCAGTGGTTAACATTGCTAAAGGTTGACTTGGTGACACATAATTAATATTATGAACTCAGGAATGGGCAACATGTGGCCTAGTTTCATGTAAAACTAGCTTTGTGTAAAACCGGTTGTGTAACTACTGGTTTCATAGGATTTGTGAATAATCCTATGATTGCCTCCCAATCATGGGTTCAATGGGTTTAGGCATGAAATGGGTTCCATGCCGGGTAGGTGGGGCTCGTCAGCCATGGAAGGCAACCCATCTAGGAGAAGGAAAACTCCAATTTCAAACCTCCACTGCCTTGTGGCTATATCCACTCATGGAAAAGGCTTCAGGAGTTAACCTCGAGGCAAAATCCGGAGCTGGAGTCCCGAAGGCAGCATGTGTCGTTCTGCCAACTCCTGCGACATTGCTGGAACCAGTTGTATTGGCTCTTGCCTTTCCATTGGACCATTTCAGCAATGTGGAGAGGGGGGATCTGCTGCTTGGGTAACAGCCTATCCTCCATATTACCTTACCCAGGCTTCATGCTCTGGAGAGGACACTCCTCGATTTAGAGCATGTTACCGTAGTCTCTCGAGACTGAAGGATGCCTATGATGATGGGTTCCATGGGATTAGGGCAGGGGTGGGTAATATATTGTAGATATGTCTGATCTCACCACAGTGACACTTTCCTTAGATACATCTCAGCTAAATTACCGTAACATGTGGTAAGTTCAGAAAACGTTCAGAAACTACAGGCGGTCTGAACTGTTGCATTCAGACTGTTACCTGGAGGTGGGATCACATAAACCCCTTGTAACAGCTGCTTCACTGACTGCTCATCCATTTCTGGGGACAATTCAAAGTGCTGGTTTTGATCTATGAAGTCCTAAATGATTTGATTCCAAACTCTCTCAAGATGGTATCTCTGTTTTATGAGCCTGTTTGCGTTTTACAATCATCAGGGGAGGCCTTTCTCTCCATCCCACTAATCTCACAGGTGCGTTTGCTGGCTACACAGGATAGGACCTTCTCTCTTGCTGCTTCCAGACTCTTGAACTCTAAATGATTTGTGGCAAGGAGATCTGATTAAGGAAATTAAGGGGGAAGATTGATGTAAAATGTAGAATAAAAGAATTTTAAAAATCATGTCTATAATGGTTAAGGAAAATAATTATAAAGGAGTGTGGAGATGGTATTTAACACAGGTGAATTGGCATATATTAAACCAAAATGTTGGGACGTGGTGGCGCTGCGGGCTAAACCGCAGAAGCCTGTGCTGCAGGGTCAGAAGACCAAGCAGTCGTAAGATCAAATCCACATGACGGAGTGAGCACCCGTCACTTGTCCCAGCTCCCGCCAACCTAGCGGTTCAAAAGCATGCAAATGCGAGTAGATTAATAGGGACCACCTCGGTGGGAAGGTAACAGCGTTCCGTGTCTAAGTTGCACTGGCCATGTGACCACGGAAGATTGTCTGCGGACAAAACGCTGGCTCTATGGCTTGGAAATGGGGATGAGCACCACCCCCTAGAGTCGAACACGACTGGACAAAAATTGTCAAGGGGAACCTTTACCTTTACCTAAACCAAAATGTACCATCTTTGTGTTGGAAATGCAAAAAGGAAAAGGGGATGTACTGACATATATGGTGATCCTGTGAAAGAAGGAAGAAAGAATGCTTAATGATCTTCAAGAAGTATTCTTGAAGGCTTTCATGGCTGGGATCCGATGGTTGTTGTAGGTTTTTCAGGTTGTTTGGTCATGTTCTTAAGGCTTTTCTTCCTTTTGTTTATTTTGAAGTTGAATTACTGTAATGTTTTGTGATTATTGTATATGTTAATAGAAAATGTATAATTTTTTTAAAAAAGAAGCAATGTAGATAAATAAAGCTTGTAGAATTAGATAAGCTGATGTTGCCTAGAATCATTGCAACAATTAAAAGACTTACATACCTTTATACCCAGATGAATTTTGATATGCTTGAACATGGTTAGCTGATTTCTTTCTGGAATTAACTCTTAATTGGGTAATGCTAGATGTGTCCAGATTTTTCTCTAGAGGTCTATGAAGTCAGAACCAACACTGAATTGTACCGGGAAACAAACTGTTAGCCCATGAAACTCATGTTTTACCCCCAATTGGGATTGAATCCCAGGATAAGCCAATTTAAGAACATAAGAACGTAAGAAGAGCCTGTTACATACAGCACTGATGTTACCTGTCTGTCATGGGTTGGAGGGAAAGTTCCATCCTATGGGGAGTGGAAGGCGGGACATCAGGAGGAGGGGCTGTACTGTATATATATGTGGAGCTTGTGTGGAGAAGTTAGTAGAAGGAAAAGAGCTGAGAGAAGAAGCTTGAGTGGGAGTCTGTGTGTCAGACAGGGTACTACTGTGTGTCAGTCAGTACCTACCTGATAGGTTCAGGTGTCTGTATGGGTAGCCAGAACTGATAGGTTCAGGGTCTGTGCTTTATTTAAAAGTGTTCTGAGTGAACCAAACTGGTGTATGCATGATTGAGTCTAAGCCACGTTACTGTATTTTATTCACTTGATCATTTTATTTTCCCTGTGTGTTGTTTAAATAAACCTTATTCCTTTGTTTTGTTAAAAATCCATCCCTGGTCTGTGTGACTTCTTATAGGGAATGGTTGGTGGCAGCTTAGTGAAACTGTGGCATATCCCAGTAGGTCTGGGGTTGTCACATTGATTGGTGTCCAGCGTGTGGGATACGACTGGTCCAGTTGTCCAGGGGTCCAGCAAAGCCTTGGCAAGTGTGCCCAGAGCAAGGGGGGTCTAGTCAGGGACAATCTGAGGGCGCGTAGGTAATCTTCTAGGCGTACCTCACGGGGAGGTGCGCTAGTGGAAGAACGTGCCAACTGGGGAGACTAGATTAGGGAGCTCTGAGGCAACCTGTTTTGGCGGGAAAAAAGCTGAGGCAAAACTGTGTAAAGTAGCAGTGATCTAGCTTGTCTGCTGAGAGGCCTAGCAGAGGGGGGTAGACTCCGGCTGGCAACAGTTGCAAGTTAGTGCTGAAGAACAGCAGCAATCTATAGAAAGCTGGTTCTGAGGCAAAAGAAAAAAGTGGTCGCTTTATTTTGAGGCTTGACTTTTGAAAGCAGCCTGTTCTGGGGGGGGATTATGCCCTTGACTCGAAGCCAAATGGCAGAGATGGGTGAAGTGAAAGACCCCCAAGTAGACCAAGGTTCTGAGGATGAATTTGGCTCAGTGCAGGGTGAGAGCACGGGAGAACAGAACCCAGAACTCAGGAAAATGCTCCTAGCCCAACAGCATGAACTGAGGGTGAGGGAAATGGAGGAAAGATTAGAGAGAGAAAGAATGGAGGAAAGGGAGAAACAAAGACGATTGGAAATGGAAAAGGAAGAGAAACAGGAAAGGGAAAGGGAGAGGCAAAGACAATTTGAATTAGAGAGAATGGAAAGAGAAGAAAGATTGGAGAGAGAGAAAATGGCGTTTGAGTTAAGAAAATTGGAGTTGATGAATCAGAACAATAATAACAATAGAGATTCTGAGGTGGGCCAATTGTCTAAGACTGACCTGAAGAAATTCCCTGTGTACCACAAGGGAGATTGCCCTGAGGTGTTCTTTTCCCTAGTGGAAAGAGCGTTTGTGGACTTCTCAGTAAGGGAAACTGAGAAGATGACCATCATGCGATCTTTAATCAGTGGCAGCCTGGCAGAAGTCTATGCAGAGATGCCAGAGGAGCTGTTAAAAGATTTTGCAGAGTTTAAAAACTGGTGTTTGCCAGACATGGGATAAATGCGGAACAGCTGAGGCAGAGATTCAGGTCACTCACCAAGAAACCAGAGCAGACTTTTACCCAAGTGGGGGCCCAACTGGTGAGGCTGCTAGAGAAATGGCTATCTCAGGAGGGAACAGAGACCTTCCAGCAGCTCAAAGACTTGATAGCGCTGGAACAGTTCTATTCAGTCCTGCATGGGGAACTGAAGTTCCAGGTGAGGGAAAGGAAACCGAAATCTGTGGCGGAAGCGGCCGAGATCGCAGATTTTATTTCCCAAATAAGGAAGCCCTTAGGTGAGGGAAAATCGATAGGTAAACCGAAAGAAACCTACAGCAAGTACTCTCAGGGACCAGGAAGAAACCAGCAAGGGGGAGGGACCCATGGTGAAGGGAAGCCCTCAGACATGAAACCAAGACCTCAGATTTTGGATGGAAAACCAAAACAAGATGAGAAAGACTCAAAATACACCAGAAAATGTTATTTCTGTCAAGGAAAGGGCCATCTAATCTCAGAGTGTGAGAAATTAAAGCAGCTAAAAGGAATAGTGCCTCATGATTCGAGTGGAACCAAGCCAAAAGCTGTGTTCTGTGTCCAGAAAGAGCAAAGCTCCTTGTCACTGAGGGAGCCTGTTGCCATGGCTACTCAATCTGGAACAGTTACATCTGCTGATCAGGCTGAGGAAAATGGTCCTCTTGTGGAGGTCAGGCGCTGCTTACTTGTGAGAACAGATTAACAGTTGTTTGAAACAGCAGGGGTGGACGTAGGAATACTTGACCATCAGTATCGGGGGTTAAGGGATACTTGTTCCCAGGTGACCCTGGGCCATCCAGATATTATTCCTAGGGAGTATATAATCCCAAATGAGAGCATAAAGGTGGCAGGGATTGAGGGGCAGGTGATCTCACTGCCAGTAGTGGAGATACCTGTGAGCTTTCAAGGCTGGAGGGGAGTTTGGCGGCTAGCGATTTCATCGACTCTGCCTGCAGCCGTGCTCGTGGGAAATGACCTGGCTGAACATGTGAAACGGGTGCTAGTGATTACACGCTCACAAGCCACCACGGGGACAGTTCAGGGGGGTACTGATGAGCCCGAGACGGAAGCAGAGGGGAGTTCCGAGGCTGTGGTGGAAACCTTGACCACAGACAGCAGATTTGGCCAAGAGCAAAAGGCAGACGCCACTCTCCAAAAGTGTTTTGAACAGGTGACAGACGCCCAGCTAACACCTGAAACCCCAGTGAGATTTCTAGAGAAAAAGGGAATTTTATATAGAGAGACCCTGAGGAATATCTCAAAAGGGGGAGATGGGATCAGAAGTCAGCTAGTGGTACCTGAAAAGTATCGCCCCATGATCTTACAAAGGGGGCACTCTGACATGTTTGTTGCGCACTTAGGGGTGAACAAGACACAGCAGAGAATCACACAGAATTTTTACTGGCCTGAAATAGGGAAGCAGATCAAAGAGTTCTGTAAACAATGTGATGTGTGTCAAAGGCAGGGGAATAACCGCGACAGGACCAAAGCAAAGTTGTGCCCTTTGCCTGTGATTGACACTCCGTTCAAATGCATAGGGGTGGATATTGTGGGACCTTTGCCCAAGGCCACAAAGAGGGGGAACAGGTTCATTCTCACCATTGTGGACCATGCCACGAGGTACCCTGAAGCCATTCCCTTGACTAACATTGAAACTAACACAGTGGCAGATGCCTTGGTGGGGTATATGTCCAGGTTGGGATTTGCCTCAGAAATAATCACAGATTTGGGAGCATCGTTTACATCGAAGCTCATGAAACGCTTATGGCAAATCTGTGGAATTAAACACAAGGAAACCACTGCCTATCACCCTGAAAGTAATGGGTTAACGGAAAAGTTCAATGGGACTCTGATGCGCATGATTAGGGCTTACTTGGCAGAGAATCCAAACAATTGGGACCAGAAGCTGCAATCCCTTTTGTTTGCTTATCGATCAGTGCCACAAGCCAGTACCGGGTTCAGTCCGTTTGAACTTTTGTTTGGGAGAAGGGTGAAAGGGCCCCTTGATTTAATCAAACAAAATTGGGAGCAGATCACCCAGGATGACCCACAAGATGCTGTGACATATATAGACTCTTTAAGGACTGACCTAAAGAGAAACCTAGAGCTAGCAGCAGAGACCCTGCAAGCTCAAAAGGTCAGAAAGAAAGCTTGGGATGACCAGAAAGGCAGGGAGAGGCGCTTTAACCCAGGGGAGGAAGTGCTTTGGCCTAGGCTCTGCAAAGAGAATAAACTGCAGCTGGGTAGCCCAGAAATAAAATACTTGGGTCACATAGTAGGGGGAGGAGTGATAAAACCCCTAGAGGCCAAGATAGAAGCAGTTCGTGATTGGCCCAGACCCAACACCAAGAAAAAAGTCAAATCATTTCTTGGGTTGGTGGGCTACTACAGAAAATTCATCCCGAGGTTTAGCGAGATTGCGACTCCGCTGACCGATCTGACGAGGAAGAAGACTGATGACCGCATCCCGTGGACCAGCGACTGTGAGGAGGCGTTCCGGAGGTTGAAGGAGGCCCTCATCAACTATCCAGTGCTGCGTGCTCCAGACTTCGACCGGGAGTTCATCATCTACACCGATGCGTCTAACAGCGGGATAGGAGCAGTTCTTTGCCAGGAGGATGAAAATGGTGACCAGCATCCAGTGTCCTACCTGAGTAGGAAACTCCAGAAAGGTGAGAGACATCTGGCAACCGTGGAAAAGGAGTGCCTGGCCATAGTCTACGCGATCCAGAAGGCCAAGCCTTACATCTGGGGAAGACATTTTATTCTGTGCACTGACCATTCACCACTGCAATGGTTAAAGACCATGAAAACCCACAATAGTAAACTTATGAGGTGGGCTTTAAACCTGCAAGACTATGACTTTGAAGTGAAGGTGGTCAGAGGGTCAGTGAACTGTGTTGCTGACGCCTTGTCAAGAAGACCCGAAGAATGAAGACGGCGAAGAAACATGGACTATGTATATTTTGATGACAAAAAGTTAAATGTACCTGTTTATTAAACATGCGTGGTTTGTATGAATAAAGGTAACTTGATGTATTGGAAATGGTAAATGTTTAAATGCCTAATTGATGTGTTTATCCTAGAGTAAGTATGGTATTGTATGTTATTGTATAACTGTTTTTGTATGTTTTGGATCCAGGTTGTTTTTTGGAGAAAAGCACTTTAGCTTTCCCCCTACAAAACAACTTATAAAGAGGGGAGGTGTTACATACAGCACTGATGTTACCTGTCTGTCATGGGTTGGAGGGAAAGTTCCATCCTATGGGGAGTGGAAGGCGGGACATCAGGAGGAGGGGCTGTACTGTATATATATGTGGAGCTTGTGTGGAGAAGTTAGTAGAAGGAAAAGAGCTGAGAGAAGAAGCTTGAGTGGGAGTCTGTGTGTCAGACAGGGTACTACTGTGTGTCAGTCAGTACCTACCTGATAGGTTCAGGTGTCTGTATGGGTAGCCAGAACTGATAGGTTCAGGGTCTGTGCTTTATTTAAAAGTGTTCTGAGTGAACCAAACTGGTGTATGCATGATTGAGTCTAAGCCACGTTACTGTATTTTATTCACTTGATCATTTTATTTTCCCTGTGTGTTGTTTAAATAAACCTTATTCCTTTGTTTTGTTAAAAATCCATCCCTGGTCTGTGTGACTTCTTATAGGGAATGGTTGGTGGCAGCTTAGTGAAACTGTGGCATATCCCAGTAGGTCTGGGGTTGTCACATTGACCTGCTGGATCAGGCCAAGGACTCATCTAGTCCAGCTTCCTGCATCTCACAATGGCCCCACCAGATGTCACTGGGAGTACAGGAGACAACTAGATACTTATGTCCTGATACCCCTCCCCTGTATCTGGCATGTTGAGGTACCTTACTTCTAAGCCTGGAAATTATACATCCCCATCATGGTTTGTAACCTGAGATGGACTTTTCCTCCAGGAATCTGTCCAATCCCCTTTTAAAGGCATATAGGCCAGATATCATCACCACATCCTGTGACAAGGAGTTCCACAGACTAACAACATGCTGGATAAAGAAATATTTTCTTTTGTCTGTTCTCACTTTCCCAACAATCTGAGTGGATATCCCCTGGTTCTTGTATTGCATGAGAGGGAAAACAGCTTCCCCCTATCCACTTTATCCATCCCTTGCATAATTTTATATGTCTCAGTCATGTCCCCCCTCAGGTGCCTTTTTTCTAGACTAAAGAGCCCCAAATGCTGTAGCCTTTCTTTAGAATGGAGGTGCCCCAGCCCAGTAATTATTTTAGTCGCTCTCTTCTACACCTTTTCCAGTTTCACCATGTCTTTTTTGAGGTGCGGTGATCAGAACTGAATGCAATATTCCAGTTGCGGCCTTACCAGCGTTTTGTCCAATGGCTTTATAATGTTGGCTATTTTATTTTCAATCCCCTTTTTAATGATCCCTAGCATGGAATTGGCCTTCTTCACTGCTGCCGCACACTGGGTTGACACTTTCATGGAGCTGTCTACCATCACACCAAGATCTCTTTCCTGATCCATCACAGATAGCTCAGTCAGAACCCATCAGCTGATAACTGAAGTTTTGATTATTTGCCCCAATGTGCATTACTTTACATTTTCTTATATTGAAACACATTTGCCATTTTGCCACCCATTTCCCAGTTTGGAGAGATCCTTCTGGAGCTCTTCACAATCCCTTCAGGTTTTCACCACTCAGAAAAGTTTTGTGTCATCTGCAAACTTGTCCACCTCACTGCTTATCCCTGTCTCCAGGTCACTGATGAACAGGTTGAAAAACACCAGTCCCAGGACAGATCCCCGGGACACACCCCTTTCCACCTCTCTCCATTGAGAAAATTGTCCATTGACACCTACTCTCTGTTTTCCGGTTCTCTAGCAGTTCTCAACCCATAAGGGGACCTGCCCTCTTATCCCCTGACTGTGGAGTTTTCTCAGCAGCCTTTGGGGAGGGACCATGTCAAACACCTTCTGAAAATTTAAGACTGCTCATGACAGGAAAGTTCTTTGCTCCTTCTTCTACCTAGTGGTCCATTTCCCAAATTGTTCAGGAAGGCACTCCCAAACCTACAGATTTTTTTTTTTTTTTGGGGGGGAAGACCATAGGCATCTGCAGGGGAGAGGACGGAACATTTTCTTTCCACAAGCTTCCCAAAGTTGGTTGCCATATGCAGTTATAAACATATGGGCTGTTACCTGACTGTAGTGATTCCACTGATAAATATAGGAGTTAACTGTGCTTTGAAAAGGCAATTTTGTGGGGCTTAATCCAGTTTAATATTTTCTGTGGGTTCTTGACTACAAAATAGAATAGCTAGCTAACCATAAACTGAAAGTCATAATTTTGAGGGAAGATTGAACCATGGTGCTACATTATAAAACATTTACATCCTATTTTACAAGTTATAAAAGGATCATTTAGTACAAAGGTGGTTGGAGGGAAAATGCAAATCTCATAGAAAGAGTATTTTTTTTGGGGGGGGGGAACCCGCAGTAAAGCATTGTTTATAATATCGCCTTCCCTGGTGTGTTTCAGATGTTTTGGACTAAAACTCCCATTATTCCGCGTCCAGCATGTGTAGGGTGAGAAATGTTGGTTTAGCACTACATGAAAGGAAAGGTCACCAAATTAATTAAATGGTGACTTTTACAGACCAAGAAAGTATTATTTTCATATAATTTGGCTAGTTTATTTATTGCTACCTCAAATAATGACTATTTTCGGTTATAAGAGGAAACAGCGTTGTAAAACTTGGAGGAACAAATGATTCACCAAGAATTTAACGTGTGGAAGAAGCATGAACTTGTTTCTGTTAGCTAATGTTTGCATGTCACTTGAAAATAGATACTTATCGAGCCGGAACTTGTTGGATTCACTTGTGCCGTACCTGAAAATTGTTACTGTGGTTATTACAGGTGCATCAGTGAAAGGTGTCAAGTTTTGTCAGTTTTATTCAGCAACACTGAAGTAATTTCAAGAGAAGTAGCCATGTTAGGTTCAAACCAGATAAGACAACCACATCCGCTCTTGGAAGTGATGTTCCCTAAGGCAATGACATCAATTTGATTATAGCACAAGTTTTGTCATTAGAATATACACACAGGCTTCATTTACAAATCTGATTGTCCCAGTGTACGGTGTGGAAGAAATATTGCTACTGGAGATCAAAGATGCTATTATTAGCTTCTAATTATGAGCTCCGTGACTCAGGCACTTTGAGCCTCACTCAGTCTGTTGAAATAAAACTAACAAAGTCTTGAGTTGGCTTCAAGACAAACAACATCACATCATCAGCTTTTGTGGACTACAATCTGCATGATCATTTGCATGAAGGGATTTCGTGAGTTACAGCTTCACATATACATGGCTAGAGGAGACCATTGTAAACATTGAAGTCAGAAGAAAAGAAATTGCAACTAGTACAGATTGACGACATTAATAAAATGTCATATATTAATTAGCTTGCTAGCTGAATACACAGATGTGATACATGAAACTGGAACTGCAGTATTTACAAACCAAGTGGGAGAACATGTTGCCATACCAGCCCATTGTAGCTAACCTGGAAAAACAGAGACCCTAATATGAAACCACTGAATTGTAATTCACCAAGAGTTGCAGTCCTATCATGTATGGCTTTAGTTGGGACTAAAGTGTGCGCGCTTGTGCTCATGCACAAAGGACACTGCAGCACTCATGCGGATGCTCGTGCACTCGCATGCAGGCGCAAACAGGCTGTGGTGGGGAGTGCATGCGGGGGTGGGTGGATGTCTCTCTTTGTGGCCTGGTCCGGCTCAGACCATGGACTGGCACCGGGCTGCAGACTAGGGTTGGGGACTTCTGAATTAAAGCTTATAGCATAACAAATGATGTTGTTTTAAAAGTGCTACAAGAATCTTGTTGAAATTTCATGATGGATTTTCATATATAGAGGATCAGTTTATCTTGGTGTAGGTCTTTATGTAGGCTGGAGAGAAGTTAATAAAGAGCCTTTTGTTTTCTATAGCTGAATCAGAGAAAACCTTCAAATATACAGACTAATTAAAATCTACATTGATAAAGCAGCTCTGCACAATGGCACTGAATGTGAGGATCTATTGCTGTTACAGTTGAATAAAGATTATTTAAATAATGTAGAATCCCATGTTCCTTATGGGATTTCACCAGAGGGCACTATGTTTTTAGTTTACAGTTAGAAAAGAAAAAGAGAGAAGAAAACTCAGCTGAATATTCTAGCACTTTAAATACTTACTATTTTATTTTAGTGTAAGGTTTTTTGGCTTAAAGTCTATTTTCTTAAACACTCAGAACTCATACTGAAAATTGTCAGTTTTTAAAGTGTGGCAGCATTTTGCTTTCTCCCTTTTTTGCTTTTATCAACAAGTTCTGGGCCTGGGGATACTCTTGGACCCAGCTCACTCCATGCAGGTAATCCAAGAAAATAATAAGTTGCATTGGTTGTTGCAGGTTTTTTGGGCTGTTTGGCATGTTCTGGAGGTTTTTCTTCCTAACGTTTCACCAGTCTCTGCGGCCAGCATCTTCAGAGGACTGGAGTTAGAACTCTGTGTTCTGGTGTAGCATGTGGGATAGTTGACTATTTGTAACTGTGGGATCAGCTTTTTTTCCTTTTCAGGAAATGGGGTGATTATGGTGATCAGGGTGTTTTTTGTTATGGGTGTATTGTTTTGATAAGGGGGGAAATGATCTGTCACTGCAATTGATGGGTGTCATTAGCCAGTCTTTTGTGTGCAGTGATCACTGTTCCTTGTGGCTGGGTAGAGTTTGTTAACCTTTTGCAGGCTGTATTTTTCAATGTTGGGAACCAGGCTTTGTTGAGTTTTAGACATCCTTCTTTTTTGTTGAAGCTTTGCTGATGTTTGTGGATTTTAATGGCTTCCCTGTGTAGTCTAACACAATGATTGCTGGTGTTGTCCAGTACTTCTGTGTTTTGAAATAGGATTTCATGTCCAGCTTGTTTCAGGGCATGTTCAGCTACTGCCAATTTTTGGGGGGTTTTTTAGTCTGCAGTGTATTTTATGTTCTTTGATTCTGATGTAGATGCTGCATTTTGTGGTCCCAATGTGGTTAATATAGTTCCATTGCTATTTAATTGTTTTAACATTTCGTCACATGGCCGGTAGTGCAGAAGGAAACTGAATCGGTGAGTGCCCATGGAGTTCAAGTAGTGCATAGCAGGTCTGAAATTTTGGGGCTGTGGATCATGTGCTGGGAGGAAAGACCTGCTGAGGGCTGCCAAAGGCTGGGGGCTTGCATGACCCGGGGGGGCTTGATATTTCGCCGGCCGGGGTCAAGCAGGCCTCTGGTTTCTAAGCCATAAATTATGGCATGTTGATTTAATAACCTATTGGCCCTATTTATATCCATCACCTCATTATTCTGGAGTGGGAGGGCAAAGTATGTTGTGGGAGAAAAATTCTATTTAATTGAAATGTTACAGTATGTTAGGCAAACTAACACTACAAAGCATCCACTTTCATCAATTAATGACAAAAAATATGGTCTCTGCCATGACACACAGGCATTTTTATCTGGACTGCCCCTCACCCTCAGTGCCTGGATTCTAAGGATACTTTAGAGCCCTGCACGGATTGAAGCAGTCACTCCGGTCAGAAGCCACAGCCCTCTTGAGGGAGGATCTATGCCTCCTGCAGAGTCAGCTTCTTGAGATGACAGCTTCACTCAGCCTCATTTCTCCTAGCTTCATCATCAGAAGTGATTCTGTCAAATAGAGATAACAGAATGGCCTTCTACCCAAAAGCCATAACTAACCAGAACTGTGACCATAACTTTTTTTTGGTGAGGAAATATAAACTGAATGAAAGGATTCACGCTTCTGAAAGAATTACCATGCAACCAGAACTGTCCCAGATGAAAGAAGACATTTGGAACCAACTGTAAGAAGACATGTCTATGGAAATGTGGTATTCAGCTCAGGAGAGCTGTCATAAAAATTGAGCTGTGCCTAAGAATTCTGCACATGCCCAGACAGATTACCTAAAATATTCAATGTATAGCATTAATGAACATCTTACCAGCTCCAACCCCCTCCCTGCGTTCTCCTCTAACATGAACCTCTGGGGTACAGTGATCATACCCACAGCAGGAAGCTATTTATTGAAATAGTTTTACTTGCTACAGACGCTTCTGCTCCAATAATCTGCTCTGCTTTACAGAGCGCCTGAATGCTGTAGGACAGGAGCTGATTATAGAATGAAGGCAGAAAGTATGTAGTGGGAGGAAAAAAAAATCTCTGTAATTGAAATGTCACAGTATGTTAGGCAGGGGTGAAGGAAGGCAACAGTTTTATTCTGAGTGTTCATTTCTTAAGAAAAAGTAGAAGAAAATCACTAAAATAATTTCTGTTCCAGTTTGAAGAACTAATTAACTTTTTGGTGCCAAGCTTCCCCCACCCCCAGGGGAATGATTACAGCACATGACATCTGACTGCTTGAAAGTGCCTTCAGAATGCCACAGAATAGTTATGGGAAGGGAGCAGGATGAGTAGGAAAGGCTACGAGACAGCAGCAGATAGAGATGGGCTAGAGAGACTGTTTTTAATTTAAATCTCCCTCACTGGTGGCAGCTGTACCACAAGCAGAGCTTGAAAAGTCGCTTTTTGAAACACCGATTCCAAGAATTCGCTCAACCAAAGTGTGTATGTGGGATTCTGGGGGAGTAGAACTGTTTTCCAAGTAACTCTTCCAAGCACCAACCAAAAGCAACTGCATTTGAAGCCTCCCTTGGACTCCCTTCCCTCACTTTGGGAAAAGAGTCATGTCCCAACAGGGCGTTCTGGACGTTAGTTGTTGTGCAGATAGTGGCATTTTCTAATGACAGGACTATTACATTACTTGCAAAATGTACTTTCTGAGTTCTGAATTCTGCTCTCTCATTCTGTATTTCAAGGCCCTTTTCCTAGCTCCAGCTCTCTCAGGTGAGCTTTCATGAAATCTTCACCATTCAGAATGGCCTCCATTTGACAGATAAGCATTGCTTTGGGTGATAAATGGTTCAGCCTGAATTTTAAAGTACTTTCTGATTTATAAAGAACTGCCACAAAGGTCAATACTGCTATTTTAAACAGTTAGCTCAGACGAATAATACTACTTTGATCCCACAGAATTTAGGTGTAACACGAGTGACAGCTGCTGGATTGGGACCATAACAAAATTTGCTGGTTCTAGCTTTTTAATATTTTGTCACATAATAAGTTTTGATTTATCCAGTCCAGTTAAGATTGCCTCCTCAGCAATTTACTTGCAGGGAAATTTGATTCATTGTGATTCATTTCTGTGGTATTGGTTGATTGCATTTGCAAGTTACATCTCTATAAATGTGTTTAAGGTTGAAAGAATTCAGTAATAGTCTTAGGATGTGACTACATTGTAGTACACTCCTTCCCTTACTATGGGCTTAGCATGATGCAAATTGATTCAAAATTTACTGACTATATAACATTATTGTAAGCACCGGGGAATCTTACATTGTTCTTTGAGGAATTGTTTCTTTTTGAACACCTGGTGGTTTATTTTAAATCACTCTACATTGCTCTTTTTTTGACCCACTTTTGGTTGAATGAATGGCCATGTAGTTGTATTCCGTGTGTGGAGGTGATCCTTGTGCTAGCATTTTGGTAACGTGTCTGGGGTGGTATGGTATGCTGCTCCATCAAGAAATCAGTTGCCTGCTGTTGTAACTATTCCCCCCCTTTTTAAAAAAGAAACTATTTGACTTTAGTGCTGTGTCGTATAAGTGCTGGAGTCTTTCCGTCTGCAACTTTGATGCAGCACTATGTCACTTAGAATAAAAAGAAAGAAAGAAAATAATTCCAAACAAGACAGTTATGGGTAAGGACAGAATGCAGCCGGAGTTAGGACAGACCCATGGGCAGATTAAAGTGCCAGCCCCAGGTCTATGTAATGCCATTTAAGGGTGGTGCATAAATCAATATTAGAGGCTCCCAGTTCCAAGACCAAGGGTGAGTGAAGAATGGCTCAGTGAGCACAGGAACAGGTAAGCCCAAGCAGGCTCAAGATCAAAGGGATAATAGGTTGTAGCTGGAGCAGGACAGGACAACGAATACAATGAGGGTTGGGCCATGGGGGTATTGGCCCAGGTTGGTGAAATTTAGAGGATGCAACAATTTGCTACTAGAAGTGTACATACTTGCCCATGGACATTTTCTTATGGAAGATTGCAAACCCAACTGCACTGAGCATGTACACTGCTGCCAGCCATTCTCCCCCAAGCAGAAAGACCCGGGACAGAACCGATATAGGTGTTATCTGCTCAGTTCCAGGCAGTTTTCTTCATTCTTCTATCCTCTTTCTATATATGCCATACTCTTGTAATCCACGCTTAATGGAGAGCGAAGCAAAGCTCAGGTGCCAAAATTGCTAGTTAACACTAGGAACGACTGTCACTATTGCCCATTGTATAGTGTCCTGACTTTCATAAATGATGGCTCTTCAGCACTGGATCAATGGTAAAATACACACTAGGGGACTCCAACTCTCCAAATCCCCTGGCAAAAATTCTGGGAGTTGTAGTCCAAAAACATTTCATGTTTTTAAAAGACAGTGAACAACATTACTATAGAAAAGTGCTTTGTGCAAATTCTTGTAATGAAGTAATAAAATGGATCAGGAGTCAATTATTCTAGCACATATAGAAAGAGGGAACAGAAGTTATGAGATGCAGTACTAAGATTATTATATTATTATAAACATGATTAATGCTACAAAAACATACATTGGAAACTATTTTGTAATCACTCATTTCCAAGTTTACAGTCTCTACTACTAGTGTTGATGACAGCTTTTTTCTAGGCAAGAGGAAGAAAAATTGTTCTTTTGTCGCCCATTATTATTGACAATACAAGACAGCTATTATTTTGCTGTACTTCAGGTTCCTGATTATAAAAAGCTGAAAAAGTGCAAGCTTTCTAATTGGATCAACAGTACAGTTGAAATAGTTCTTATTTTTACAAAATGTGCTTCCTTTATCCCACAATTTGATTTTGCCTATTATGTGCAAATATTGATATATATTTTTAAAAAAGTAAGAACATTTCTTCAGACTAAAAGTCTATCTAATCTACTATTCTTTTCAAACAGTGGCTGGCTAGTAATTAATTAATTAAATTTATTTACTTAAAATAGTCATACCCCACTGCTCTCCTCAAGAGGTCTCAAGGCAGCTTACAATATTAAACAACAAACAATATAAAATCTGGAAGGGGAGAGGAAAATAAGCAAAACACAACACAAAACAGATGGGAAGCTAAGAAAGAACTTGTTTCTATAAAGACATGAAATGTACCTGACTGTAAATTGCTCAAATGCTCTCCTTCATTAATTTTCTTAATTTTCTGAGATCAGATGGCTGCCAGGACATGCACCTGATTGAATTGGAAAAGGCTGCTTTAAAGGAGCAATCTCCTTTAAAGTGGCCCTTCCATCTGCCAAGGAATCACTTCAGCCTAACCCAAAGACCCTAGAAATTTTAGTCTAGTTCAGGCATAGATTGAGGTCAAGTTGCAGCCTATTTCCCTGTATATCATATGATCACTGGAAATAGATCACCTCAGACCACTCCACAAGTGCTCTAATTGTGATCTATATCCCCGTGTAATCATACATTTAGTCTGAAATGACCTTACATCTTAAATGCTATGCTAATATCTCTTAATATTGTCATGAAATTTGAAATTTAGTCTTCCACCTTCAGTATTTAAATGAACATTGGATCAATAAAGCAAACTACGTATAGGCTGGAGAGGCTCAAAAAAACTAGCACCTGGAACCAAGCCTTCTCAGTGGTGGCCACTTTACCCTTATCTTTACCTTTATAGAATGTGTTGTCCATTGATAAATGCGAGGTACCTTCCCTTCTGACCTTTCAGAAATGTGTAAAATTTACTGTTTTAAGAGGCCTTCAGAGACATCTTATCCCTTTGACCTCCTTGTGGATCCATGAGCTGGATGCTGATCTTGATTCACCATTGCCTCTGTGTTTATTTTATACAGTGGTGCCTCGCAAGATGAATTTAATTCATTCTGCAGTTAATGTCGTCTTGTGAATAATTCGTCTTGCAAAGCGCGTTTTCCAATAGGAATGCATTGAAATCTACCGTAATTAATGCGTTCCTATGGGCAAAAAAAGTCAGAACAAAGTCAAATTGGGTTTACAAAGGGTTTATTAAGTGCTCTTTAAAGCCATACATATTGTGCAGATGATTTCAAAAATTTCAATCAAAAAACTTTAACTTTTTAAACATAATAGAAAAACATTTAAAAATCAGCAAACATGAGGCAGGAACAAAAAACGGAAAACATTCATCTTGCGAAGCATGGCCATAGGAGCATTCGTCTTGCGAGCCATCAACGCATTGCCAAAACCATTCGTCTTGTGAGTTTTTTGTCCCACGAGGCATTCATCTTGTGAGGTATTTTGGGTTGTTGTTATTGTTTGTATTTTATTATTTATGTTTTTGTGAGTTGGGAAGGTAGTTGTGTTTTTCTCTCAAGAGTAGTGTATGTTCACTAGATGAGTGGGATAGAAATCAATCAATCAATCAGTCAGTCAAACAAACAAACAAACAAACAAACAAACAAATGTGTTAATGATTTTCAAATAGCCTTAAGTTTTGCAATAGCTGAGAATGGATGTTCACAATAGGAGTTTACCTTAACTCCAAAGCATGTTGAGGGCAAAAAGTAACATTAAAAGAACTCAGAGCATATACTTATTCACGGGTTCTAAATATTTTTCTAAGAGCACCATTACCAAGAATGGCTTAATAAGATATTTTAGGTTCTGTCTTAAAAAAGAAATCCTTCTGGGTATAGGTGTCAAAGACATTCTATCAAGTGAGAGAGATCCTGTTTGATTTACTGTCAGTCATCTCCCTCTCCCCCTTGTTGCTTGAGGGCAGCTGAATTAATACGGCCAAGGCAGGATGGCTGACTTTCAGATGCATGAAAAAGGCATTTCTTCCATATCCGCTGACTACTCTGAAGAGTCCAAGAGACCCAGATAGAGCTAATCAAGGATACTAGAAAGCAATGACATATTTTAATACTGCTCACTTTCTTGCCCTGTTATGTGGCACCACTGGGAAATAATTGACACTTCCATGTAATTATACCCTAGTCCTCCAGGGCAGGAGAAAACATAGCATTTTATGTTTCTTTCAAAGAAGGGCTTAGAGAGTTAGCAAAAATCTGAAAGGGCTTTTTATTCCTTTGAAATATTGAGGCTAATATTAATTCCATTCTATTTATTTTTGATGTGGCTATTCCACAGAGGCTAAAGCATTAATTCTTAATTTGAGGCTTATTTTAGAAGTAAAGTATTTCTAGGCTTGTTGCAAAGCCAAGAAAAGGGTCTGATTTTGCAGCCTTTGAGTCTACTTTAACCAGAGAGATCAAGTGTGTTTGGAATAATGGGTAACTTTGATTTCATGTGGAAGGTGCATATAAGATGCACTCCCCCCCCCAAAGTGTGGGGGAACGTCTGTGCATCTTATGGAGCAAAGCTGGCGATTTTGCCCCCACTGGCCCCATGGGGTGAGGGTGGGGGAAGCCTCCCAAGGGTCCGAGTCTGCCTTCCAAAACCCTTGAGAGGCTCCCCCCCACGGGGCCAGTGGGGGCGAAATCACCAGCTTCCAGGACCCATTTGAGGCTTGGAAAGGCTCAGAAAGGTCCTGGAAGCTGGCAATTTCACCCCTACTGGCCCCGTGGGGGGTGGGGAGCCTCCTAAGGGTCCAAGTCTGCCTTCCAGGACCCTTGGGAGGCTCCCCCACCACCCACGGGGCAAGAGGGGGGCAAAATCCCACCTTCTGGGACTCTTTTGAGGCTTGGAAAGCTTCAGAAGAGTCCCTGAAGGTGGCGATTTTGCCCCCTCTGGCCCCCAGGGGGGCTGGGTGAGCCTCCAAAGGGTCCTAGGGTGTGTTCCATAAGATGGACCTCTCCATAAGGCTCACCAAATTTTTAGGAGAAGAAAACAGGAAAAAATAATCTGGGAATTTCGGCCTGCTGGGCCAGTGGGGGTGAGGGTGGAGGAAGCCTCCAAAGGGTCCGAGAGTGCCTTCCAGGTCCGAAATTCCCAGATTATTTTTTCCTGTTTTCTTCTCCTAAAATTTGGTGCGTCTTATGGAGAGATGCGTCTTATGGAGCGAAAAATACGATATATAAAAATTTTAAAATTCTTTCATTTATTTTGCAATGGTCTAAACATGTCTTTTAGGATCAACAGAGACTGTTCCTCCTCTTTGTTGTAAGCCTGGAGAACTTACAGGTGGTTGGTCAAAGTCTCTAAAAGTTCCAGTTTTTAAAATGCTAGAGTTTCCCACCACTACTGTATTTGTTATTTTACTTAAAAGCTGTTGCATATTAGGAAAATGTTCTTGATACCTAACATGTACAGTATCATGCATACACTGATTCTATTCTCTTTATGTTGCTTTTGGGATATCCAGTGTAGTGGATACAGTGGTGGACTAGTATGTGGAGACCAGGATTCGAATCCCTGCTCAGTCATAGAAACTCACTCGGAGTGTGGAACTGGGAAAACCATTCCTTAAATATCTTGTTTATTTATATCTCTCTTACTTATTTCATGCTGTCAATATCTCACTTACTTATTTCATGCTGTCAAATCAGAAATGTGATTTGATAGCATGAAATAACAACAAATGTTGCTCTTGACATCTAGTGCAGTCTAGTGGTTAGAGTGCCAAACGGGGGACGCAGGGGGCCTAGATTCAAATCCCTGCTCAGCCATGGAGGTTGGCACAGTAAAACCATCCCTGAAATGTCTCACAGACCTTGGAAACCCTACCAGCATCACTATGTTAATAAAACACATCTGTTGCACTATAAAAAGGCATTAGGGTGAATTACTACCATTAAAAAAAATCAACACTTTTGTGGTGGCCTTTCTCCTATTTTCCCCATTTCTAATCAAAATATTTACTTTGTGGAAGACCTTCTCATCTTTGGTGAAGCCTGGACCTTGTGACTGAAATTGAAGACTCTGCCACTCAGAGCCACCAGCAACCAATAATGGGGGATTAACAAATATGATGTATGTTGCTTCCTGTATAGGCATGGGCATGTTAATGCCTTCCTTCCTTCCTTCCTTCCTTCCTTCCTTCCTTCCTTCCTTCCTTCCTTCCTTCCTTCCTTCCTTCCTTCCTTCCTTCCTTCCTTCCTTCCTTCCTTCCTTCCTTCCTTCCTTCCTTCCTTCCTTCCCAGCTGTTTAATTCCATTTTAACTGCCATGATTCCATCCTGTAGAATGCTGGGTTCTGTAGTTTGGTGGTGTTAGGTTTGGGTCCCAATGCCTTAACTCCTTTTTTAGCTCTCCCGTGCAGCCTGTAGACATGTGAACTCTGAGGGATCAGAAGAGAGTCTGTTCTCACCAGGCAGACCTTCCTTTCCATATAGCAATATTTTTTGTTGTTTGAATGGAATTCAGGCAGATAGCATTTGTATGTTATTCCCTTTTATTTCCAATGGACAGAGCAGTTCTGTACTGTGCCCACGGAGCCACATCCTTCCTTAAAGTGAACAGGGAAGCCCTTTCATTTAGGGCAATTTCATGTGTGTGACACAATGCTCATAGAGTGGGCATCTTCTGATCCATTTTCTGACTTCCATCCCACTTTTAGTTCAGTTCTACCTTTTTGGACTACAACTTCCATACTCCCTCAGTCCCCATTGGCAGTGGTTCTGGTTGCTCAAGCTTGCCTCTTACACAAGCTTCAGATCTGCTTGCACTAATCCTCCTGTTTGCCTGTTATTCCAAATTCCATTTTTAAATGTGCTAAAAATTATAGTGCTTGGTCTACAAGTCAATGCTTTGTGAAAATGTCAGACTCCAAAATCGTTTAAGGTCACTAAAAGCTACTTAATGAATCTCACTTGGAAGCAATTTTTCTCTCTCTTTTATTTTGCCACCCACCACGATTTTCAAGAAAAACATTTCTTTCTTGCTGCTGGCAGGGGAAAGAAGACCATTTCCTAAATGATATGAGTGAATTACTGCCAGATGTTGATTCTCTCCCCATGTATGCTAATCTCACTTAACCACTAGGAGCCAAGCCCGGAGCACACACAAAAAAGCTAGTTACATCTCTGGGGAGAAGTACATGAGGGATGGCTAATCAGCTGGAGAAGAGGAGGGCACAATACCATCCTAGAGTATTTTTAGATGAGGCTTTTATTGAGAGATTGCTCTGAAGGTAACGGCAGAATTTTACAGGGATCCAGACATGGTTGTTGCTGCTTCCAGTTTGTAACTCACTAATTCATGCCACAACGACTTCTTCCACAAAGTGTGTGTGTGTATATATAATATACACACACTTTGTGGAAGAAGTCGTTGTGGCATGAATATATACATATATATCACCCCAAAATTTCAAAAACAATCCAGAAATCCAACGAAATGCAATATGTTAAAGAAGGAAAGAGAGCCATGGTTGTGTCGTTGTTAATGTGTTCAACCAGGACAAGGAAGACATGGGTCAAATCCCCACTTGGCCATGAAGCTCACTGATTGATTTTGGGCTAGTTACATACACTCTCTTAGTCTGACCGACCTCACAGGGGTCTTATGAGGAAAAAGTGGGGAGAAAAAGAGTTGTGTCTGCTGTCCTGAGCTCTCTGCGAGAAACCAAGGACATAAAAATAACAAACAAATGAAGAGGGATAGCTGTATAGGGCCCTTTAATGGCTTAGACGAGAGCGGTCTGTCTGGAAGCACTGCAGGTAGAGAGGCAGGAAAAGTCACATTTTTGGAACACAAGTCCAGGTATCCCACTATTGACATGGCCAGTGGCTGAGAGACCCTGGTAGCCGAAGTCAAAAAAAAAAGTACTGTAACTTTCTAAGTCATTAAGTTTCTTTCTGTTACTAAGTCTCATGGTCTTGGAGTTCAGAATGAAGCAGGACAAAGGCTAATAGAGTTTTGTCAAGAGAATAAGCTGGTCATCACAAACACTCTTTTCCAACAACACAAGAGGCGACTCTATACATGGAAATCACCAGATGGGCAATATCGAAATCAGATCGATTATATTCTCTGCAGCCAAAGATGGAGAAGCTCTATACAGTCAGCAAAAACAAGACCTGGAGCTGACTGCGGTTCTGATCATCAGCTTCTCATAGCAAAATTCAAGCTTAGACTGAAGAGATTAGGAAAAACCACTGGGCCACTCAGGTATAATCTAAACCAAATCCCTTATGAATACACAGTGGAAGTAAAGAACAGATTTAAGGAACTAGATTTGGTGGACAGAGTGCCTGAAGAACTTTGGATAGAGGCTCGTAACATTGTCCAGGAGGCAGCAACGAAAACCATCCCAAAGAAAAGGAAATGCAAGAAAGCAAAGTGGCTGTCCAACGAGGCCTTAGAAATAGCAGAGAGGAGAAGGGAAGCAAAATGCAAGGGAGATAGGGAAAGTTACAGAAACTTGAATGCAGACTTCCAAAGAATAGCAAGGAGAGACAAGAGGGCCTTCTTAAATGAACTATGCAAAGAAATAGAGGAAGATAACAGAAAAGGAAAGACCAGAGATCTGTTCAGGAAAATTGGACATATTAGAGGAACATTTTGCGCAAAGATGAACATGATAAAAGACAAAAATGGAAGGGACCTAACAGAAGCAGAAGACGTCAAGAAGAGGTGGCAAGAATACACAGAGGAATTATATCAGAAAGATTTGGATATCCCGGACAACCCAGACAATGTAGTTGCTGACCTTGAGCCAGACATCCTGGAGAGCGAAGTCAAGTGGGCCTTAGAAAGCGTGGCTAACAACAAGGCCAGTGGAGGTGATGGCATTCCAGTTGAACTATTTAAAATCCTGAAAGATGATGCTGTTAAGGTGCTACATTCAATATGCCAGCAAGTTTGGAAAACTCAACAGTGGCCAGAGGATTGGAAAAGATCAGTCTACATCCCAATCCCAAAGAAAGGCAGTGCCAAAGAATGCTCCAACTACCGTACAATTGCACTCATTTCGCACGCTAGCAAGGTTATGCTCAAAATCCTCCAAGGTAGGCTTCAGCAGTATGTGGACCGAGAACTCCCAGAAGTACAAGCTGGATTCCGAAGAGGCAGAGGAACTCGAGACCAAATTGCTAACTTGCTCTGGATTATGGAGAAAGCCAGAGAGTTCCAGAAAAATATCTACTTCTGCTTCATTGACTATGCAAAAGCCTTTGACTGTGTGGACCACAGCAAACTATGGCAAGTTCTTAAAGAAATGGGAGTGTCTGACCACTTTATCTGTCTCCTGAGAAACCTATATGTGGGACAGGAAGCAACAGTTAGAACTGGTCATGGAACAACTGAGTGGTTCAAAATTGGGAAAGGAGTACGGCAAGGCTGTATATTGTCCCCCAGCTTGTTTAACTTATATGCAGAATACGTCATGCGGAAGGCTGGACTGGAAGAAACCCAAGCCGGAATTAAGATTGCCGGAAGAAATATCAACAAACTCCGATATGCAGATGATACCACTCTGATGGCAGAAAGTGAGGAGGAATTAAAGAACCTTGTAATGAGAGTGAAAGAGGAGAGTGCAAAAAACGGTCTGAAACTCAACATCAAAAAAACTAAGATCATGGCCACTGGTCCCATCACCTCCTGGGAAATAGAAGGGGAAGATATGGAGGCAGTGTCAAATTTTATCTTCCTGGGCTCCATGATCACTGCAGATGGAGACAGCAGCCCTGAAATTAAAAGGCGCCTTCTTCTTGGGAGGAAAGCGATGACAAATCTTGACAGCATCTTGAAAAGCAGAGACATCACCTTGCCAACAAAAGTCCGAATAGTCAAAGCTATGGTTTTTCCTGTCGTGATGTATGGAAGTGAGAGCTGGACCATAAAGAAAGCAGACCGCCGAAGAATTGATGCCTTTGAATTGTGGTGCTGGAGGAGGCTCTTGAGAATCCCCTGGACTGCAAGGAGAACAAACCTATCAGTTCTAAAGGAAATCAACCCTGAATGCTCACTTGAAGGACAGATCCTGAAGCTGAGGCTCCAGTACTTTGGCCATCTCATGAGAAGAAAAGAGTCCTTGGAAAAAACCTTGATGTTAGGAAGGTGTGATGGCAAGAGGAGAAGGGGACGACCGAGGATGAGATGGCTGGACAGTGTCTGCGAAGCAACCAACATGAACCTGACACAACTCCGGGAGGCAGTGGAAGACAGGAGGGCCTGGCGTGCTCTGGTCCATGGGGTCACGAAGAGTCGGACACGACTAAACGACTAAACACACAAGTCTCATGGGAAGACAAGATACCAAAATGCATGGAGCCACCAGTAATGTCAAAAACAAACAGCGCTTCTGGTTTATTTCTGTTTTTCCTCCACCACATTTCTCTATCATTTCACCTCTATTAATTCCATCACTGAAATCTGTTGCAGACTTTTGAAATTCTAGTATAATTCTCTTTTTTTGTTCTTCAGCCTAAGTATAAATATCCACAGAGAAGAACAGCTATAAGTTCCCCAGAGTTCATTCCTTTCTCATTAACTTTAAGTCTCAATAACGCATTCTGAGACATCTGTAGGAGAAATTAAAAAAATGTTTCTCTACTTACAGTTGCTTGAAATTAAGACTTGTGTATACAGTACTGCTTTCTTTATTGCTTGCAAATGAACAGATCAACAGCAACAAATTGCCACCAATTGGCAAAAGAGAGAGAGAGAGAGAGAGAATACTCAGCAGAGAGGCAGAGCTCTTTTTGAATTTCAGAAAGATGGAAGGAATTATTGGTTAGTGCTGGATAGACAGGCAATCACCCCAACCCATAAAAATCCCTCCTAGTCATTCAAACTAGAGATAGCATGTGAGGCTGCAAATAAAACTGCAACAAAACCTAACAATATGGGGAAAGCAGCCCCTGCCTTTGCACACACTGAGACATAAAGCTGTACAGAGGAATGAATTCATACATCAACATCCACCACTCTCCATGTTTACCCCTTCAGTTATTTTGATGAAGAAAGTGACTCTCTTCTGCTTTCTGGGATTACGATCACTGTCACAACGCATCTGTGGGGAAATGATCCCTCTTCATTTCACATGTCCAGGATTGGTAGTTTTTCTATGACAAACCAAGTTGAGTAATGAAACCTTTCCCAAACCCTGTAATTTGTAAGCAGCACAAGTGCTCAGTTTTGTTTGTATGTTTGAACAGCTTGGCTCCAAAGTGCAGATTAAGGACTCACTTTAGGCTTGAAGCTTTTAAACTCTCCTCTGAGCAACAGCAGTATCTCTTTTACAGTCCCTGGCCTGGATTCAAAAGTAGCAGCATGCATGCACAGTTCCAGGCTGCACAAGGTGTTCTGCCCAGATATTATAGTGGAGTAGCTTATATACCTGTTTTGAGCATCTTTGCTCCCTAGTGTCTATGACTCTAATTGACCCATGTGGGGGACCTGGGCACTCCACTTTAACATGGTGACGCTGCGTACAAAAGCCCAGCCATAAAGCAAATAATAAAGCAAGATGTGCGCACGCACACGCATAAACGCACATGATTAAGCTGCAGTGTGTAAACCAAAGTGATCCCATGTAAATTTGCCTGCAGGGCTTTTAGCTCTGCCAGCACTGATCTTTGCCTTTATGTAACGACTGCTGTGGGATGTCATTATTGCACACCATTATAGTCAAGTACTTCATATCTTTAAAATTCCCCCATTTCCGCAAAAACAATCATATTCAGCAACACTAACATGGACTTATTTATTAATGTAATATATTTGTTACTTGCTTTTCAAGACAACTGAATTATAAGATGGTAAAATACAGTTATCAAATTATAAGAGCACTTTACATTTAAACTACTTTAGTGCATCCAGTTAAAATAAATTGCACCTTCAACTCTCTAAATGCCGGAAATACCATAAAACTTTGCCATTTTAAAGCCAACTATTTATTTATTTATTTATTTATTTATTTATTTATTTATTTATTTATTTATTTATTTATTTTATTCGATTCGATTCGATTCGATTCGATTCGATTTGATTTGATTTTTACCCCGCCCCTCTAGACAATGTCTATTCGGGGCGGCTATAACAGATAGGCTTCAGAAACTCTTTTAAAGTCACCCACATAAGAAGACATTGTTTCTTGGGGGACAATTCCTCAGTGTAGGAGCTGCCACCAAGGAGGTATTTTGTTTCAAGCTTTTCAACTACTATATATCTGATCTGAGTGGTGGGCCACTAAATAAGGCCTTCAAAGCTGATCTCAAAGAAGGAGCAGGTCATAGCCTTTACTCAGTATTGATAGATGGAGATCAAGTGGTGAAATACATCCTGCACCATACAATTTTAGGATGAAGGTGGGGTTCAAATATTCTCCTATGAGAGAGAAACCTCATCCCCTAACAATATTTGAGTGCAGACTGAAGCCTTGAGATCTTTTATATAGTCAGAAGCTATATATTAAGGCCAACACAGAAGAGTAAGGAGAGATCTACAGTTAGAAAGCAGCAAATGACACATGATTATATTTTAATAATGTCTGTAACTTTACAAATCAACTTGTTTTTGCTTCGTGATTAATCATCAGGAAGAAACAACAACATCCATTTGTATATTGGTTTCCAGACACATAACTGACAAGAATGCATCTCCTTTTAATCGCAACGTTGCCCACTCTCTGTGTTTTGGCCTTTAGACTCCACTCCTTTCCCCAAATAAACAGGCTGCTGACCTGCCGCCTAGCATTCCTCTGTCTTTCCAAAACAAAGAGTCCACGCTGAGTGTACTTCTGTCATTGGGATGCTGGCTTCATGGACATCGGAGCTCATGGAGGTGGGCGGCTTTGTCCGGTATTGCAGCCGGACTTGGAAGCTGTACCTGTTGATCTAGTTCTGCCCTTCTTCTTCATCTCCCTCTCCCTTTCTTCTCTAGTACTGTGGTATTTGATCTACCATCTCTTCCCTTAACATTATTTCCTCTTCAGCCTCTGTTTCGAGTCCACTAATGGACTGTGTGGATCATGACAGTACCACTAAGTGCTACTCTTGTTTCCATCTTCTTCAGCACCCTCAGCCTTTGATTATTAGTACTGTACTTTTCCACATGTGATCACTAGTCTCAGAAAAGCATCCCTAGAGAAAATCACGCTTTGGACTGCAGCTCCTAGAATACTCCCACTTGAATGGCCAATGTCTATATTGGTTGGACTGCAATGGGAAATGTAGTCCATAAACATAATGTTTCTTATTTTGGGGTGTATGTCCCTATCTACTGCAGGGGTCACATTTTGGGAGTCCCACATCAATGTGGAGTTCTACATTAAACTGTAGATATAGTTTTTTGCTCCTTCAGTCTGACATACATACTGGCATGAAGTATATAGAGTGCCTTGAATACTAAGGAACAGTATATAAATGCAAAGTACTGTCATGCTTTTATAGGCCACAATCTATTGCATCAATTGGATGGAATTAAAATGTAAATGGACATGGAAATGCATCTTTTCAGTCCCTTATCTGGTAGCTATTTAGGTCTTCCAAGATTGACAAGCAGTGAAAGCATTCCTTGGAGCTATCGATCATCTTTAAAATAAAACAGCTACACCATGCTTCTCCCGGAAAGATGTCAGTTCAAGTAATATATGGTTATCAAGTTAGGTTCAATGATAGAGATGAACGTGAAAGGAAGTAGAATGAATACTGAAAATGTTTCCCACCCGTTAGATGAAGAGATACTGCAAGACATTCTCTCTCAATCCCCAGTGTTTCAGTTGTAATGCAAATTTCTGAATTTTACCTACTTATTTTTCACTTTTAGTGTGACTGATCTTGAAGACTCTAGCAGGGAGACACTGCACAAAACCCCAGCCATAAAGTAAATAATAAAACAACACACACACACACACACACACACACACACACACACACAAACACACACACACAGAGTCTCCATAAGTTGAAGCGCAAATACCATATATTACCATAGCTGAGAACTACAAGAGTCAGTTAAAGCAATAATGTTCAGCAATAGTAATCTTCCTCTATTAATTATGACCACTGACAGTTCTGTATAGCCCAGATTGACAGCCGTTTTTTGTTTTGTTTTGTTTTTGCAAGGTGGGGGGGACATTGAAAAGATGCTGAGGCCTGGCCTTTGGCAGGCGTCTGGAGGAAAGGAGGAGAAAATTGCTCTATATATCCGACACAGTTTTGGTGCAGGGAATACATTGTCACAAGGGAAGTCCAGTCAACTTGAGTTAATGCAGTGCATCATAAAGGGGTCACTTAGGTCCATTGAGGGTCAAACGTAGCAGATGGAGGTGGGTGCAGAGGAGAGCTAGTGCAGCCTCTGGTAGAGTGGAAGAAGGTCATCATATCTTGATCCCACTGTCTTGAAGCAGGCAGCTGTATTTTGAAATCTTACAACTTTAGACTGCATCTTCTCTGTCCTCAAGTTGTTTGTTTATGGTAGCCTTAAAGAGGCAAGAAGCTCTCTTTTCAAAGAGCTGGCCTTGTTCCAAGAACTCTGCTTTATCACAACCGCCACCAAAGAAGAGACCATGAGCCACATAAATATATAGAAACCACTGCCAATCCTGTGAGACAAATTACTAACCTTTCTTGCTTTTGAACAGTTGTGTCAGACATGCTTGGGTACCATAGCAACCAACAGCATGTTTGAAGTAAGCCAGTAAATTTCATCAGCCTTTTGGAGCTAAAATAGCAGCTGTTACTGTCTTACTGCGAAGACACATCACACACATTCAGTTTTGTTTGTATTCTCTCATAAAACCACTGACTAGAAAAGTAAAATACTGAACAGAACGTGACTTTTGGCAATATATTCTTTATATAGAGGTTAGTATATTTGCAGTAGTTATCTTCCAACAGCACATAACCAATATTCCACAATCTGGTGCCCTCCAGTTCTTTGGGTCACAATTTCCAATAGTCCCAGCGACTGGAAGGTGCCAATTATGGGACACTGTACTGGACACTAAAACGATGGTTGTCAACCTTGAGTTCTTGGACTAAAACTCCCACAAACTTTCACCACTTATTATGTTGACCAGGATTTCAGTGAGCTGTAGTCCAAAAACATCAAGGGACCAAAGGCTGGGAACCACTAGTTAAAATATAAAAGCAACGTAGGCAGGCAGTAAAGGAGGCAGGATGGAAAACCTGTGTCCCCCACCCCACCGCCACTGAAGTTGCTGGACTGCAACTCTTACCATGACTTGCTTCTAGTCAGGCAGGCTGGGGCTGATGTGAATTGGACTCTGGCAACATCTGAAAGGCTAAAGGTTTCACAGCCTTGCAAGTGTGTGATTTAGGCAGAGACAGAAAGTGGAGTGACAAGTTGTTGTTTAGTCGTTAAGTTGTGTTCAACACTTTGTGACCCCATGGACCAGAACATGACAGGCCCTCCTGTCTTCCACTGCCTCCCAGAGTTTGGTCAAATTCATGTTGGTCGCTTCGGTGACACTGTCCAACCGTCTCTTCCTCTGTCGTCCCCTTCTCCTCTTGCCTTCACACTCCCCCAACATCAGGGTCTTTTCCAAGGAGTCTTCTCTTCTCATGAGATGGCCAAAGTATTGGAGCCTTAGCTTCACGATCTGTCCTTCCAGTGCGCATTCAGGGTTGATTTCCTTCAGAATGGATAGTTTTGTTCTCCTTGCAGTCCAGGGGACTCTCAAGAGTCTCCTCTAGCACCACAATTCAAAAGCATACATTCTTCGGCGGTCAGCCTTATTTATGGTCCAGCTCTTACTTTCATACATCACTACTGGAAAAACCATAGCTTTGGCGATGTGGATCTTTGTTGGCAAGATGGTGTCTCTGCTTTTTAAGAAGTTGTCTAGGTTTGTCATCACTTTCCTCCCAAGAAGCAGGTGTCTTTTAATTTCATGGCTGCTGTCACCATCTGCAGTGATAATTTATTTATTTATTTATTTATTTATTTATTTATTTATTTATTTATTTATTTATTTATTTATTTATTTATTTATTTATTTATTTATTTATTTATTTATTTATTTATTTATTCATACCCTGCTTATCTGATCGTCATGGGGCCCAAGAAAGTAAAATCTGTCACTGGCTCCATATCTTCACCTTCTATTTGCCACAATTTCTGTTAAAGATACAGACACATTGTGCCCCAACAGACTCAAGGTGCAACTACACAGCGAGGAAAAATGTTTTGATCTGCATTTTTGTCAAATCAGATCTTTGCTGTTTTCTGCGGATGAAATCGATGTAGCCATCCAAACCACAAACAAGGGCAGAGGCAGAGAAGGTTGTAAAATGCTTTGTGTCTGTCTTAGAGACCCAGTGGGTGGAAAAATCTTAGGGAGGAGTTGTGGTTCAAGATTTTGGTTGAGAAAGAATGGGAGAGCTGGAAAGGCAGGAGCTGCTGTTCCCCTCCAGAAGGATCAGTCCCTTGCCATCTTGGTTTAGGTAGTAGGATTTCAGTATGTTTGTGCCAGAGGGGCACTGGAAGGGTGAATACATGTAGTGATCTTATGTATTTGCACTTGCGTTAGTATTTTATTTCAGGGCTTTAAAGACGATCTCCTTGGACCTGTTTATGTTGTGGATCTCCTACCTTGGGTGATAAATACATCCGGGACTTTGTTCTTATTTGGCTTCAAACAGACATTTGCATTCTTCCTTGTTTCTTCACGCAATTCCTGCAGTAGTCCAGGTGAAAAGAATTGGAGTGTAAAAATTGGAGCATCCAGTTTGGGCTATCTATCTATCTATCTATCTATCTATCTATCTATCTATCTATCTATCTATCTATCTATCTATCTATCTATCTATCTATCTATCTATCTATCTATCTATCTATCTATCTATCTAGACAGACAGACAGACAGACAGACAGACAGACAGACAGACAGACAGACAGACAGACACACACACACACACACACACACACACACACACACACACACACACACAGAGAGAGAGAGAGAGAGAGAGAGAGAGAGAGATAGCCCCATATAACCAGAGAGTGTTGCATTTGCACAGAGCTCCTACAGTGGGAGCAGCCTTTGATTTGACAAGGTGTCACTTTTCCTCCTCCTACCCCCAAGTCTGCATATTGCTTATCTGATTTAGCATTAACTTTAAAGCATTTTTTAAAAGAAAAGAAACACTGTTAGAAAACAATAGGTACTTGGTTAGGGAGAACTGATACCTCCTGAAAATGCCCCTTGTGTTATCACCATCAGCAGATAGCACAAGGGAGAAAGCAGAGAACAGCAATATCAGTCCAGTTAAGAGCAAAATAAAACCACACCTGCCAGCTGAACAAAAATAGAAGATTCTGTTGGAGAAAATATCAATCTTGCATGCAACTTAACACTGAGTTTCATCGCTTAACATAATTATGCCTTGCCACTAACCTATTAGCAAAGTCCTTTTCTCTAGGCTTCAGGCAAGGTCCCCCCCAACAGTTTTTTTGCTTCTGGTTTTGTTTGTTCTCTCTTCCTTTTATTCTTTCCACCATGTTGCCATGGAGGCAGTTTCTCCCACATGTAGAAAAGGGAACCTTCCTTTTATTCTTCAGATTGTAACTGAAGTTCCTCAACTGTAAATAAAGATGTTTTTCTTTTTCTACTTAAGCTACTTGCAGAGTGATTTTTATATACAAAAGGCTAGTCATTGTCAGAACAAAAGGGACTGGGTGGAAACTGTGCCTTTCAGCTGTTCTCCTTCACCTTTCCCCTGTGTTGCAGTTTTATGTTCTGCTAACTAAAAGTAATTAACAAAAGGTTTTTCCAACAGATCCCCCAACAAGCTTCCTTGCACTGAGCTTTATGTTGCTTAGTTATTGTTGTTTTTTTAACTCAGTCTCATCTATACCTCTATGCCTAATCTGATTCAAATTGTGAGGTAATTGGTCAATGTAGGCTTTATGGCACAGATAAGAAACCTGATGCCTCTTTCATGTTTGAGGCTACAGTTAGAACAGGCCTGAGGCAGTTCGGGGGAACTATGGGAATATTTATGCAAACCTCTGTAGAGCACTATGTTGGGAACGAGGCCAGCTGGAATTCTGGAAGCTTTAGTCAAAAAATCTAAACGGATTTTAGTACATCTGCTCCTCTATAAGCTGACAAGGTCTGCAGCAATAGACATTAATAGTTAGGTAACCCCCACAATTGGAACTTTTTAAGCTCCATCTGAACCTGTAAAGCATCATGAGATAGTAGCTTGCCTAAGGCTAAACAGCCTAACTCTTCCACAAGGCATAGCAGGACTCCTGGCTCCTCAGGGAATTGTCACTAATTTTTTTGGTTCATGCTATTAAAGGGCAGTGTTCTCTTTATAGAGAATTTGTAGCTGAATTTTAATAGAAATAGAAAAGAGAGCCTTATGCAGTATTACAAGCACTGGGCAACATATGGAAGATCAGATTCTCAGTTACACCGATGGGTCCCTTGAAAAGGTTTATTCCCAGTTTCTCACTAAAGCTGCAGCCCTATTGCCTCCCATGAACGGGACTGATGTTTGCGCAGGTATTCTACAACACCCATGTGGCTTAGCAACCTTGGGAATGGCACCCCCACACCGGGTAACAATACCTTGACCACACTTTGCGATGTCACTTTTTGTCAACTTTATAAAGTATCCAGCAGAGACTTTAGGTAGAGTCATCATGTCCTCAACAGAGGAAAGCAGCTTGGCAACAACTCCTGAAAACCAAAAAGTGGAAAAGACAGACCTTTCCTCCAACAAAACAACTGGGGTGAGGAAGTCAAATCTATTTTACTGGACTGAGCAGGATGCTTCCGACATAGAGGTGAGTGAGGAAAGTTTTCTTCCAGGTACTCCTTTTAAAAATCTGCTTGTAGGTTTCCTGAAACATCCTATTGGGCATCCTAAAATATACCTTTGTTTTTTGGATCCTAAAGGGCTGCTTTAACAGCCTAATTTCATTGCAGAAGTACCAAAAACTTTCCTCCAACAAAACATCAGGTGAAGTATTCTAACAGTTTGGAGACTGAAATAGGCGGTGGGGAAGGATCACCAGTGACCACAAGTTACAACGACTCTGAAGAAGATATGAAATTGGAGGCATGACACCATCAGCAGAAATGGAAGATGAAAGGCAGCTTCATCCAGCACTTTGTCAGCGGCTTCTGTTTAGGAAAGGAAAACTCTGACTTCAAACCCCCACTGAGGCGCCGCCATCAGCCTCTATGCCATGAGTGAGCAGGCTGGGTAGGTGGGACTCGTTAGCCTGGGAAGGCAGCCCATCTAGGAGAAGGAAAACTCTGACTTCAAACTTCCACTGCCTTGTGGCTATATCCACTGATGGAAAAGGCTTCAGGAGCTAGCCTCGAGGCAAAATCCAGAGCCGGAGTCCTGGAGGCAGTTCGTATCGTTCTGGTAACCCCTGCGACATCGCTGGAACCAGTTGTATTGGCTTCTTGCCTTTCCATTGGACTATTTCAGTGATGTGGAGAAGGGGGATTTGCTGCTTGGGTAACAGCCTATCCTCCATATTATTGTACCCAGGCTTCGTGCCCTGGAGAGGACACTCCAGGTTCACGTACAGCGTCCAAACACTAGATGCTGTTCCAAGTCCTCCATACAGAGCACGTTACCATAGTCTCTCGAGACTGAAGGATGCCTATGAATGTGGGGTCAATGTAGTCACGCCTTAGATGTATTTGTGCCTCTTAGCATATGATTTAAGAATTATTCACAAAACAGTATTCTTCCTGGTGCCAAGATTGCTCCAAAGAGTCTTATGGAAAGCAGGAAGTGCCACAAGAACTTTGGGATTTGCTTAATGTCCATTTGTTGGTGCTACTTCCGTTCTTCTGATGTTGGACTATCCTGAAGATCCCTAAAGTTCTGAAACAAGCTTGTTTTGAGAGGAATTTGCCTGTTAGTATGTTGTGTTTTGTGTGTGAAGTAATGTAGGAGGCTGCCTATTCTCCTTCTCTACATTTTTTTTTTACAAACTCCTCATGGCATCTTTTATCCTAGTTCAAATCTTTAATGTTGAAATATTCTTGCATTTTCAACAGTTTCGGCATGTGATCACCTGAATCAATGTTGAACAGGAGGACATGCTGTGCATGCACACACACAAAAGTGGTACTTTGGCACCTCATGCACCTTCTCTCTCACCTCCTGGGGTGGTGTCTCATGAGGAAGGACAAAACACACACACACCACACACATACACACACAGAGAGAGAGAGAAAGAGAAAGAGAAAGAGAAAGAGAGAGAGAATAGAAAAAGTGTCATGCCAGCACACATATTCTCTGACAAAGACTCTCTCCCTGGGCAAGAATCCTCCTTCTCTTCTAACAGCTCTCTCCTTTGGTAAGACTCTCCCCTCCTTTTAAACTACTTCTCCTCTCCATGGGCAAGACTCCTTTCCCCCACTTTTAAAAAAGATAACTGAAGATAGGAAAGTCTGGCTTACCCTTATTTACAACTTATTAGATAAGTTCCTTTGCAAGTTTACCACCTGCAGGGCTATAAATAGAACTGCAAATAAGGTGAAAACAAGGCTTTTCCTCCACTCTTCCTGAGCAGCCTGGTAATGTGAAGGGTGCAGGGAAAAATCTGAATTTCCTGGTGCATCTTCACATTGAGGGAATGCAAATGAATTCTCATTCCCTTACTGTGAAGCTGCACCTTTAATTGGCTTTAACACAGAATTATTCTCATGTGTAGTTACAGTCCTAAACTGTGAGCACACACCAGTAGATGATGTACTTTTGAAATGTGCAAGGGTGTTTAAAAAGAGTTTCACATATCAGTCCCAAGTTACAGAAAACTGCTGATTATCTACAACTCCCCTTTAAAATGTCCTGGTATAAAATTAATTGATTTCTGCTTGATGAGTTATTAAATCTAGAATTCAAAAATAATTAAGATAAAATATGCAAAGCTTTATAAAAGATAGACATCTGGTTTAATTTAAGCATTTTAAGGCCAGTTTATTTCAGAAGGAAAGTATCAAGCATGCACCTCAGCTGAAATTAGCAGGACTTTAATATCTCAGTGGTAGCTATGTCTTGATTATAACCAACATTTGTAGAAGTCAGAGCTAATATTGGTCTGGAAATCAGACAATGCTCTGAAGCATGCCAAAAGATGTAATCTAAGGAGTTGTTGGTAGGGATCTTCAATAGCACCCACATTTGGATTTGGTATTCATAATTATAGGCCTCTAGATTTGGAATTTCCAGATATCTGGAACTCTGTTACAATCAATATGAATACTATATTGTCATTATTTCCCCCTTTTAAAAAACAGGCCAAACATTTTTAAAGGATTTCCCTTTGCCCTTTGACACCTTCCCAGTGACTGTGCCAAACAAAAAGTAGGCACAACAACAGTAAACAGTGCCTAGATATCAAGAAGTGACTGTAATAGGTATATGTAACTGCTGAACCCTGAACTGTGGGAATGCCAGCAGGTCAGCAGCATTGGGGAAGCAGAGGACAGGTCACAATGGGGAGTGGGCAACTACACTGGCAGGGCAGACTGGAGCAGCAGAGAGCTGGTGGTGGGTGGGAACTGTGCCAGCAGCATGGGCCACAGCACAGTTGAGTGATTGAGCACAATCTTGGAGAAGCAGTTGGAAGAATAAAAGAGACAGAAGGAGGGGGCAGTAGTCTGAAGTGTGGCATACCTAATACAGTGAGCAGAGTGTGACATTCTCTCTTACTTCAAGGGGACTTCAGGGAAGCCCACAATTGTAGGTTGACCTTAAGGAAAATACATTTTTCTACAGATCCAGGTTCCTGGGGTGAGTGTTATGGACTGACAATGTCCCCTGACTGAGAGACAATGTCCCCTGACTGGACATACCAGGCACACTGGCTGATGGGCAAGATAGCAGTCCCACTGCCACTTTGGCCAGACCTCCCCAAACAGACTCCTTCTCAGCCCCCTAAGACAAGGGATCAATCACTTTTGGCTTGTAGGAGCATGAATGCCTCTGCTTCTGCCTCTGCCATGTCTATCCTCTGGGGTGGTGTCTCTGGAGGACAGGCTCCTGCCACGTTTGTCACAGTGTCCTGGATAGTTTGCCCTATTATGGCAGGGGTGAGGGACTTGGACTCTAGATTACAACTGCTGGAATGGCTGTTTGAGATGCTATGAACATTGCTAGTTCCTTCCTGCTTTGTGTGACCTCCCAGTGCTAGCTGGACCTTCTTCATTAGCTACTACTGTTGCCTGTGATGGAAATTTGGCTGGCATTGTACCCCTCTTGCTTTTGCTTAATATCCATTTGCTCCATTGTCTATAACAAAGAGACCTTGCCTTTCTGTAGCTGGACTCCAGAGCTACATCGTGTCCCTCAGAGCCTCTTGAATGTTCTTGAGCTATGTGGCTGCCCTCCAATCACAGCCACATTCAACAGGGCCCATCTGTATCCTGTCTTTGTGTGTTGCCCTATGCCTGATGCCTCCACCTCACACCAGTGTCCTGTCAGGAAGAGATTGCCTTTTGCTTTCTAATCTATAGGAGTAAATGGGTCTCCAAATATTAGGAATTATTATTACAAATATTGGGAACTATCACATTTGGATTCAGACGATCTGAATATGGCATTATTTGGTGAATTCCAAATATTTCTGAACCTGAGTGCAGATCCTTAGTTGCTGGACATATATAAGTCATCCTCTGCTCAATTCAGGAAATTCAGAACCAGAGTGTCCTCACCTGTCCATTCTCTGCTTGAAGACTTTCAGTGAAGGAGCAGCAATAGTATGGAAATCTCTTTGGGTGAATGTGCGTCTGTGTGCATCTGTGAAGGAGGGAGGGATGACTGAAAACAGTTATAAAAGAGGAGGAATAGAACACGGGCTGTTTTGCATGTACAAGAGAATGAAACAGATGCTTCTTTGTAATAGAGGCATTACAAAACATTCAGGGTAAATGTCTGTAAGCACGTTACTATCGTAGCAATGTCTAGAGGGGATCTGCTGTTACCAAAATTGTTTACAGGGAATTTTAATAGGTTGCAAGAAAATGGAAGTCCTTTGCATAAAGAATCAGTTTCATCACTTGTGTAAAGGACTCAGTTTAGTTAACTGATTGGAAAAGACGCTACTGCTGAATGTAACTCTGCTCTAATATCGTGTAATCCCAAAGCAGCAGTTTTGTTTTGCTTACTGAGGAGGAGCAGCAGGGATATAGTAAAAGCAATTTGGGTGGTTGCCCTTGGCTTAGCAGTCATAAAGAGTACAAAAGAGAAATTACATCTGTGCAAATTGGTGAAATTTATAAAAAGACAAAATAATGTAGTGCTTTAAAAGTTGATAGATTTATTTCAGTGTGTCTTTGTGGATCAAAATCACTTTTGTCAGATCTGTGTGAACTTGATTGTCTTATAAATGTTTGGAGTGACTTATATTTGGAAGTTGAGACTGGAATTCTCATTGGACGAAGAAAAATAAAAGTAGTATATATGAAACTCCAACACTGACTGCAACTCTATAGTGTATCAGACTAGATCTGGGGACAATTATTAATTATGTGCTGACTTATGGTAACCCTTCCCTCTGTGTTCTAGGTAGAATGTATTAAGAATTGACTTAGTTCCTAGCAGTGGTACTATGGGATCATAAAGCTTGTCTATGGCTACATAGGTTGTAGGGCACTTAACCTCTTCAGCCCCTTGCACTCCAGGTGATCTCACCTGGCCCACGGGGTTCAGTGGGGATTCCGAGTCCCAATCCAATACCAACTCAGCGACCTGTGGAAACATGGCCATTAATTCACTAGAGGAGAAGGCAGAACATAAATTAGAGGCCTCCCAGGCTGTTGCTAGAACTACTTCATTTTGATGTCAATACAAGGACATGCTCAGATGATGTTTCTATATCAAAACCCAAGGCCAAAGCTCCAATGGCATTCAGTCTTGTTTGTTCACCTTTTATTGCAACACTGAAACTAATTATACCATTCTATTAATGACAAAACAGTTGTATTGACTTGGGCATTTTGATAGTATTAATGTGCCACAATCCATCAGGGCTGTGTTTCTTAAGCTTTGTTGAATTTCCATCCAATATTCTTTGTTTGCTTGTTCTTTGAAGACTATGGAGCATGACAGTGGAAACCAGCAATACTTGCCTGTTATCTGAAATTGTTTCTGCTTTCCACTCTCCATACAAACTCAGTTCTGTTGCATCAAAGTGCTGAAGGAGTTCAGTTTTAATTCTGGAGTTTTCGCTCTTTATTCTCTGCAGAAAGAAGGGAACTTATTCTGCCCCAAGCAAACTGGAAAAGAAAAAGGCTGTTGAAAAAAGCGTTTAAAGCTCAAAATGCGTTACGCATTGCATATTATTCTCTTTTGGGCAGTGGTGGTTATGGACTGATAGTAGTGCTCTTGCTGAATTATGGTTGCCACCTCTTTTTCTTTTTTAACTGATCCTTCATCTTCTGTTGCGACATGGCGGGCAGGTACATGAGCTTGTTCAAACTAGGAATAGCTGCATCTATTGTATTTAGTTAGGGCAGATAGTTGAGAACTTTCTTCAGTGCATTACTATCAGCGCTTGAAGATGTAAAATCCAGGAAAATAAACACAAGACTTTAAAAAAATGCAGATGTGGGAGAAAAAAGTGGAACCAAGAGATTTGTCTATTTCCACTATAAGCATTAACTTGATAATTTAAAAGTGGTATTAATTTATAAACAGTGTGATCAGATGGCTGTACAGGCATTTGGCCTGATTGCACCAGAAAGTGTTGCTTTAATGGGAATGATCTCCCTTAAAGCAACTCTTCTCTCTGCTGGAAGATAATTACAGTCTGCCCCCCCCCCCAACCTCAAAGTAACAGCCCCACAGCTGGACCAAAAAAGGTCCAGCTTGGGCACAGATCAGGGTCAGGCTGGAGTGCATTGCCAATTTCTTCATCATATTTCCAACATGATGTGTGATTGCCAAGCAGGGTCACATCTACTATGAAGCTAATGAAAAGCAGCGGTCATAGTGTGATTCTTACAGTTTGCACTGCATCAGGTTAAGGAATATTCTTGGAACAACATTTAGTGCTGCTAATTGGTGAGCTTATTGCATGGTCAATTCTCTATGCATACACCTTTTAACAATTTTTTTTGAAGAACTGAATATGACATGCCATATGATGTGCTTTCTTAAAAGTGACTTGGACCATTGTTTTGGGTAAGTGAGAAGGAAGGTTATCCCATATAGTGCTTTAGCGGTCATGGAAAGAGAAGAATTTCAGTTGATAAACAAATTGGATCTTTAATTGTGCTGGGGAATGATATTTCTGCACAGCTGTCTTTTTTTTTTGTCTTGCTTGCTAATCCTGCCAACCTAGAATCAGTGTCCCTGATTGCTGTGGTGCATTGTATGTCACATGTGACAACCCTCCTTCCTGCCTGTGCAAATAAAATTCTATGGCTAGTGGTTCTTGATGTAGAGGTAACATAGGTAAAGGTTCGCCTTGACATTTAGTCCAGTTGTGTCTGACTCTAAGGCGCGATGATCATATCCGTTTCCAAGCTGTAGAGCCAGTGTTTGTCCGAAGACAGTTTCTGTGGTCACGTGGCCAGTGCCAGTAGACACAGAATGCCATTACCTTCCTATCAAGGTAGTACCTATTTATCTACTCGCATTTACATGCTTTCGAACTGCTAGGTTGGCCAGAGCTGGAACAAGCGACAGGAGCTCACTCCATCATGTGGATTCGATCTTACGACTGCTGGTCTTCTGACCTTGCAGCCCAGAGGCTTCTGCGGTTTAACCTGCAGCGCCACCATATCCCTAGAGGTAATATAGGGAGGCACAAATCACACCAGCTCTATTCTCATTTTCAGAAGAAGACAAGAGGAGTAAATGTGAGTCTGGGGGTCAGACTACACATGCATCTTCTTTGAAATACAGTAGTAATTGTTGGCCTGGCATTCTGTAAGTATGCAAACCCCTGTCTAACCCAGGCACTTGAGAATAGAGAAGCCCGGGAACTTTTCTGTCTTTCACACAACTCTCTGACCTCTACTTCCTGCTGCATCTGTTATTAGTCTGATATTCTCAGGATCTGTCTATTGGTCTCACTTCCCTTCTCCCCACTCCCAACTCTCTGAAGAGTAGACATGTTATTGGTGCTCTCCCATGTGCCCTCTAAGGCATGCGTCTATTTGGTTAGAATCGAGGCCTTTCAATCTTGAATGAAGCTTTCTCAATAAAGTTCAGTCGTTTGTTTCAACCACTTTTATATGTGTTATTGTGGGACTAACAGTCCATGTGTCTACACAGTGCTTACTCTGCTGCTGGGAGAAATCTTAATAGTTTTTTCTTCTTCTCTCACCTTGTGAACATTCACAACGGTATTGGCATCCTACAAGGAACAAGGACACAGGGTGTTTTACCTACAGGTAACTGCTATGCCCTGTGAACATCCCTGTTCCCATTCCAAAGAGACCCTCTGCTCCAGATGCATACATAGTAATAACTACATTCTGTACAGTGGATTCTAGCTTATGCTGACCCTTTCCAAAGGCAGAGGGTAGCCTCCAGTCATTATTTAGCTTGTATCTGTGAAGGATAATCCCCTAGAACAGTGGTTTCCAACCTTAGGTAACTCAGATGTTCTTGTTCTGCAATTCCCAGAAGCCTTCACCACCAGCTCTGCTGGCTGGGGTTTCTGCCAGTTGCAGTCCTGGGTTACCCAAAGTTAGGAACTGCTGCCTTGGAAGACAGCACAGGATAGAATATGTAGCCTACAGAGTGGGTAATTAGGGAGCTGCTTGCATTACTGATACAAATGAAGGGGAGAATGAATACAGTAGTGTAATTTGCCTGACAGTCTGGTTCTTCACCCAAGAGACGCAGTGGGGAATCAAACTCCTGAACTGTGGCTCTTCAGCCAGGTACCCAGGTCACGGAGCGTTAGTCAGCCTTCCAGATGCATATGACTTGTATTTACTCAGCTGCTTTCACAGGCTTTTGCAGCAGTTTCTCTGCTCATCAGACTCCAGCCTTGGCTCCCCTCCCTACTGCCAGCTGCCACATTTTCATTTATAATGATAATGCAAGCAGCCCCTTAATTTCTCTCTCTGTAGGCTGTATGTTCTCTCCTGTGCTATCTTCCAGGGGATTGCCCTTCACAGATATGAGCTAAAAAAGGACTTCATACTTCCCCCTGCAGTTAGATAAACAGGCAAATAGATAAACAAGAGAAAGAAACAAGATCATCCTGATTTCCTCTTTACCTCTTGCAATCCTCTTATTCTCTCACTGCTTTCAGCTCCTTGACTTTGTTGTGTGCTCTGTTTCAGTTTTGCAGAGTTTTACCACAGGGAAAAAGTAAGATCATAAATAATGCATATGCTGACATGAATTATAAAGTGTGGTGTGCTTCACTGAAATCAAGCTCTGTTGAGGTTTTACTGTTTATGTCCTTAGCAAGTTGAAATGTCTTGTGGTCCTGCTTCATCATAAGAGTAGACTTAAAATAAATCAGGCTTTCTGGAATCTCGAGAGATTTAGCACAACTGCACACTAGGCATATCCGGTCGGATGGGAAGATATGAATTCTCACTTCATCCATCAACTGCAAACATTTCTTTGCACTTTTCTGGATTGCATATGTCTCAAATTGAGCTTCACTGGTTTCATGCAAAACTATAATGCAGCTCATTCTGAAAAAAAACCTATGCTGGTGGCAGAGGATGTACCTAACTGCAGACTTGTTGCCAACATTCCATTTTGGGGGAAATTGATGCAGAGGGTTGTGGGTGACCAGCTGCAGATGTTCTTGGAGGAAACTGATAGTCTGGATCCATTTCAGTCAGGGTACAGACAATGCCATGGGACCAAGACAGTTCTGGAGACTCTGCTCAATGACTTGTTAAGGGAGGCCAACCAGGAGAGTGTGACCTTGTTGGTCCCCCTGGATCTCTCAGCAGTCTTTGACACCATTGACCACATTATCCTCCTGGACAGGCTGTTGAGTTTAGGGAGTGGAGGCTCTGTGTCACATTGGCTCTGGTCCAGAGACTGCAGCTTGGGGAGACTGTTTGGGTTGATAATCTCCCCAATGCTTTTTAACATCTATGTGAGGTTGTTGGGGGAGGGCATCTAGAGATTTGGAGTTTGCTGTCATCAATATGCTGATGACACGCAGCTCTATCTCTCCTTTTCATCTTCAGCGGTGGAAGCTGTTAGGACCCTAGGGGCACTGTCTAGTCTCTCTTATGGATTGGACAAGGGCTAACAGGTTGAAACTGAATTCTGATCAGGTGGTTAGGTGGAGATCCTGCTGGGCAGGGAATGAATGAATGAATGAATGAATGAATGAATGAATGAATGAATGAATGAATGAATGAATGAATGAATTTGTAAAAATCAGAGTTTGGAAAAGTTGTATTCTCAAAGGCTTTCAGGGCTGAGATCTTATCGTTGTTGTGGATTTTTCTGGCTCTTTGGCTGTGTTCTGAAGGTTGTTCTTCCTAACATTTCACCAGTCTTTGTGGCTGGCATCTTCAGAGGACAAGAGTCAGAATTCTGTCTGTACTCTGGTGCAGTTTGCTTGGATAGTTGAGTATTTATAGCTGTGGGATCAGCTTTTGTCCTGTTCAGGAGACTGGGTGATTATGGTGATCAGTGTATTTTTCTGTTGTGGGTGTATTATTGTGAAAAGAGGGAGAGATTATCTGTCACTGTGATTGCTTGGTGTTGTTAGCTGGTCTTTTGTGTATAGTGATCACAAGTCCTTGTGGCTGGGTAGAGTTTGTTGACCTTTTGCAGGCTGTAGTTTTCAGTGCTGGGAGCCAGGCTTTGTTGAGTTTTAAACTTTCTTCTTTTTTGTTGAAGCTCTGCTAGTGTTTGTGGATTTCAATGGCTTCCCTGTGCAGTCTAACATAATGATTGCTGGTGCTGGAAAAGTTACTTCTTTGAACTATAACTCCCAAAATCCTCAGCCAGCATGAGGATTCTGGAGAATATACAGTAGTTCCAAAAAAGAGGAACTATTTGAAGCTGTCTGTAAAACAACATTGCAAATTGTCCTTCTGAGTTTTGTGCAATGTGTGGCCTGCATAATTAACGCTATGGGGCGGTATATAAGCATCACACTTTGCTTTGTTAATGTGTGCATGAGCAGATGCTTTTGGTAAAGAAAAGGATCCAGATTAATTTTTCTTTTATATAATCTGAACATTTTAAAGTGCTTTTACAATATGCTTTTATTGTAAAAGCACTTTTATTCACTATCATTCTCCCTGTCAAATCTGGAGAGCAGAAATGTGTATATCCTTGGGAGAGAGAACCTCTGGCCAATGGGCTTGATGCCAGCTTATGGCATTTCCCACCTGGCCCACAAACTGCTTCTACTACTATCTCCAGTTGGTGAATGGAGATAAGAGGATGTATAAACTTGACATATGCTAAGTAGGATTTAGTATTGCAGGCAGGAAAGCCATTACGCTGGGGTTTACTCCTCAGCAGATATGGATAAAATTGAGTGGTGGTTTCTGCATATCAATAAGCATTGTATGTGACTTTGCCCACTTAGCACTGGCTTGGCCTATCTTGCTTTTGGCTCCACTCACTGCTAAGATGCATCGTCCCAAACTGCAGAACAGGAACGAGAATCTGGGGCTACACGCAGTGTATATCTTATGTCTTCTGTTATACCAGTGATTCCCAAACTGTGCACCATGGCTCTGTGGGGGTGCCAGGAAACCAACCCAGTGGTGCCACAGAATTCTCTCTTCCTTCATCCCTCCCTTCTCCCTCCCTCATCCATAGTATATTACAGCACTTACCTGTACTTGCAGTTTCTCTAGTGTCCCTGTAGGGTGCAGAGAGAGAACCCTGGCCTTCGAAAAGGAGCTTTCCATATCCCCTCCTCCCATCCCCGCAGCTTCTTCATTTTTCCAGTAGCTGCTTCCCTTGGGGAAGTCAGACCATGAGGATGTTTCTCTTAAGCTGTCTATATATAGCTTAATCTCTAGTTCCATCTAGTAGCGAGCCCTAGTAATACACCCTGGGTATTTTATTTTTTTAATTTTTTTCAGGCAGTGGATAAGTGAAACCTTGGGTACTGATTCCGTGGATATGCCAATCCTACTGTACTGGGGAGACACGGCCAGTGGCCACCACATCTGAAGCTCGGACCATCTCTGGTAATTAAGTCCTGTAATGGGAAACAACAAACAGTCACTAGTTAACCCTGGGAAGGTGGATGGAAGACTTCTGACTGGAGACTCCCTGATTCAGTTTCAACAATTAACGTATGAAACAATGGTTTTAAACTGAAAAAGAGCCAGTAAACTTTGCCGGATTATTAATTAAGTTAATATCTCTGTAAACAAACATAAAATAACTGCTGGAAAGCTGGAACAGCAGCTGGGAAGTTATACTGCTGATTATTTTGGCAGCACATTGCATTCCTGATGTCTTTTTGACAGGAAAAATATTGTAGCATTTTAAAGTCTAAAAGGTTTATTTCATTGTGAGCACCGAAGTGCAAACACTTTAACTTAAAGCAAATACCGAGTGGCAGTGGTTCATGGATAGCTCTGTGGTTTAGGTATCTGGATGCAGAGCTAGAGGTTGGGAGTAGGTTGTGTGGCCTACAGGGAATTGCTCTTCCCAGTGCTCTTCCCTGTACCCCTGCCTAAAGGGATCCTCTGGCCAGATGCATACATCATCATCATCATCATCATCATCATCATCATCATCATCATCATCATCATCATCATCATCATCATCATAATTGCATGCTGTCCAGTTGATTCTGAACTGCTAGATAGTTCAGTGGTTTAGGTATCTGGCTCCCAAGCCAGAGGTAGGAAGTTTGACTCCCCACTGTGTCTCCTTGACAGGGGCCGGACTCAGTGACCCATAAGGTCCCTTCCAACTCTGCAGTTCTAAGGTTATTAACATAGGTCATGGGGATATGCATAAATAAAGAGAGCATAGTACAGTAGTTGCACTCTTTGACCACTAGGACCTATCTGCCTGGATACTCTGCTAGAGTAAATCACAGTTAGAGTAGGCCCACTTGAATCAATGGAACCTATGGAGGAATTGATTCACCAAATCCCCATGAATACAGTGAGCTTACTCTATAGCTTACTCTTCACCATGCCAAGCAACGAGATTTTGGCCTTTTATGTTTAAGGAAGTGGATTTTGGCCCATGAAAACACTCATTGAAATAGAACTATTTTGTTTTATTCTCCCCCTTTTCTTATTTTGCTAATATGCTGAAACAGGATAACACAAGTACTGTGCTAGGCACCTTTAAAACCCAATTAAAAACATGGTTGTTTATTCAGGCCTTTCCTGCAGCCAACTCTTCATTTTTTCTTACTTTTCCTTTTTATTTTTACTGCTGTTCTTGTTTGATTATTATGTATTTGTCTATGTTTTATTATTTGATTTTATATTTGGAAGCCGCCTAGAGTGGTCCGGTGGGCCAGATAGGCGGGGTATAAATAAAATAAAATAAAATAAATAAATAAATAAATAAATAAATAAATAAATATTGTTACTTACTTTTTTAAAAGCTGTAATGTTGTTTTTTTTAATGATGTAAGCCACTGTTTTATACTCATTGTTTTCAGCTTTAAATATTGTCTTTCGAGGATGCAAACCACCTTGGGTCCTTTACAACAAAAAGGCAGGGCAAAAATATTTTAAATAAATAGATTAAAAAAATAAACGGACAAATTTAAAACCACATTTCTTTTGGCCCTTTAGAGAGAAACAGGATATTTTCAGGCAGATAGCTCCTGTCAAAGAGACACTGGACTGCTCTTCCATTTTGTCAAGATTTGGGATGTGAGAGATGATTTCAAGACAAGTCAGTCTTCTAGGTTGGCAGCAAAGAGACTCACAGAGACAGTAGGTTCCTTCACCAGCAGTGTATTTGCAGACTATGTGCAATAGAACGATGTACATCAGTCAACAGACTCAATAAGACACTTCCAGCAAATAAATGGACAGCACTTCATGCAGCAACTCTCCAACACAACACTCCACACATCACCATAGTGTGCAACACTTACATAGCTTGAACAACTAATCATTGGGCACATCACCTGGTGACTTCTCCCACACATTACCTCACGTCCAAAACACATTTCATGGATTGCATCAGCTTCATTTGCTGACCCTGTGACTGCACACCTGTTTTAAGATGGATACCTGTTACCAAACTTTGGTTCATATGCAAAAGAGTAAATTCTATATTGTGCGTCATAACCTCCTGACACATTTTTTTTTCTCCACAGCAAATTTTTGTGTGTGGAAAGAAATCAGATGGAAAAAGTAGGAAAACATGGGAGAGATCCACATGGAAAATTGCATCATCTGGGTCCTGTCACCCTCAATTCTGCAGATGAGACCATGTGATTGCACAACTGTTTGGGGAAATTTAATATTCAATACTTCTTAATACTCTTGATGAAGGATATTTTTATTATTATTATTATTATTATGCTGCTGCTGCATTTCTCCCAACAAGGGACCCAAAGTGGCTCACAACATTCACATTCACATATTTCTATGACTTTTGTTGTAATGACCCTTCTGCAGTGCCATTTCTCACCTTGTCAGCATGGCTTCGGACTTGCCTAAGACTGGTTCGATCAGATGCAACAGAGACAACAACATTACATAAAGTTTTCCATGACCAAGGGCCTGGGGTACTTTTCATGCCTACAGACTTTGGTTACTGTCTTGCACAGTTCAATGTCATCACTTCCTCACTCCATTGCCTGCCATTCTGAAACCCACCAGGACATACCTACTTTGCAAAATGACTGATTAAATGCAGCTTGCGGATTGGTGAACAGATGAACACTTCTAACTTGGTGATTGGTGGAATTACAGTATTTGCTACCCTCCTCTCTCCTGTTCAAAGATCAAAAGCTGTATGCAAACTCCTTGTACATTTTGGTTGAGTGCGTTGAGTGTGCCTCTATGTGGAATAAATTGTGTTGCCTACCACGGTCCAGGGGCTCAGCATGAAGTAATTTCATATGATTGTACTTGTACGATATTGGCATCATGTAACCATGACAGATGGGAGTGGACTGGGAAGAGAGCAAGTGAGTGTACATGCTTGGGCCTTGTGTCATTTGTAGCAAGGCCCAGCATCATGACTCATGAGCCTTCTAGATACAGAAGTTGTAGTAGTAGGACTTGGAGTGGGAGGGAACCTCTCCATAGACTGGCTTCCCACAAACCCCAGCATTATTGTATAGCCAGAAAAAAAATCTATTTTGGTTGGTGTAAGATGGTACATAATGGGAGTCCTAGCAGGAGTGGTGGTAACCACTGCAGCTCCTAAGCGCATGTTGATGCCTGGCAAGTTTTTTTCCAAATAGTCCCCCTGCCCACCTTTCTTTCTGGTTCTGAGATGTCATATGGGGTTGCTGAGTTTTAACTGGATGACGAACCCATATTTATCTGGTATCAATTTGGGCTTGTTTCCCCTTTCAGATGGTCTAAAAGTCTGGGAAGAAGCTTCATAACAGGTACCTCCTTTTACTGTTATACAAAGGTAGAAACAGAAGAGAGGCATTTTTTTTTTAAAAATCCGAACATTATAAACATTATTCATTTAAAGATGCATGTTTTAAAGCATACATGTCTGAGCAGTCAACTTGCAAATGAGGACAAATCAATGAAAAGTGCAAGCTAGTGTACAGCTTGCAGAATTGCAAAACCTCATGGCAGGGAAAATAAACACTATTTAACTCTTAACAGAAGTCCACTTCTAACTGTGAAGTTGGCATTTCATTTTTTTTTTTTAAAATTGGCCTGAGTAGCTGTGGATTGTACTGAACTGTTCCCTATGTAAGTATTGTAGCATGCTTTTTCTCTACAAGCAAGATACAATCGGAAGGGGCCTGTGTGAATATCTGCAAGTAAGCAAGCAAGCACATATAGTCTGTGTTAAAGAAGTAACAGAAACATGTTAAAGAGTAATATCTCACCTACCTACTTCCAAAAATTAAATTGTTTTTAAAAGTGAGATAATTTGATTTACTCTACATCACAGAACTACAGGAAATACACCGCAGTGTTAATTATTGTGCTAGAAAAAAATTGTCACAAAGGCAGACATTTGGTTTTGGAAGAAACACAAAAAGGCCATTAACCAGCTATCCAACAGAAAAGCTTTAGTAACCAGTAATATTTAAAAAGAGAAAAAGAATCCACAACCAGGAAATGCTGTGCTTTTCTTCTACTGATAGCATTTTCTTCTACTGCTAATAGTTTAGAACACACCAAGTTCACAAATACTCTTGTTATTTTAGGCCTGCTTCTCATGTCTCAGGAAACGGAATGCTGCTCATCCGGCAGCCCTACAGTCCACCCCCTCTGTCTCCTCAGCTTCACATTCTTGGGTTTGGAGGGCAAGAACATGAGGAGACAGAGGTGACTTTGGAGCTAGAATCTCAATCTGGGATTGGGCCCTTGTGATATTCACTAGGTAAGGAAGGGTCTTGGGACAGGAGAGAACTTTTGGGCTAGCTGTTGAAATGTGTACAGGAGAAATATATGTAAGAATCTGGGTCAAACTGGCTAGTCCTGTAATATGGCAACCCAGAGCTAGGACAGGCAAGCAACAGTTGCTGTAATTTGTGCCATAGTACACATTCCACATGGCCTAACCTACAAAATATATGACACATGGGAAGTTTTTGTGTGTTCTGTGCTGCTGTTGGGACTCATGGAAGGATAACTGCCAGTTCATGCAGAATTTTTCCCCAGGCCCAGTTGTTCTACTGCTGCCAGGGCTTATACAACAAGAGGATTCAGGAGTCATGATGCTAGCAGTCCATGACCTGCTGCCTTACTTCTAATGGCACAATAATCCCAAATGCAGACACTCTCTGGCTCTTTCCTCAGCTCTCCTCATTCCTGGTTTTCTGGTATACCAACACTTGGTTAACAGAACACATACAAACACACCTTTGCAATGAGCCAGCAGCTTTGCGACCCACTAGGAATGGGTAGCATTGCCTCCTGGCAGTGGAAGATAGGAGGGCCTGGCGTGCTCTGATCCATGGGGTCACGAAGAGTTGGACACAACTTAACGACTAAACAACAACAAGGAATGGGTCAGCAGATGATACCATTCTGATGGCAGAAAGTGAGGAGGAATTCAAGAACCTCTTAATGAGGGTGATAGAGGAGAGTGCAAAAAATGGTCTGAAGCTCAACATAACCCCCCCCCCCCTAAGATAATGGCCACTGGTCTCATCACCTCCTGGCAAGCAGAAGGGGAAGATATGGAGGCAGTGACAGAATTTACTTGCTTGGGCTCTATGATCACTGCAGATGGGGACAGCAGCCACGAAATTAAAAGACACCTACTTCTTGGGAGGAAAGCGATGTCAAACCTAGACAGCATCTTAAAAAGTAGAGACATAACCTTGCCAACAAAAGTCCACATAGTCAAAGCTATGTTTTTTCCAGTAGCAATATATGGAAGTAAGAGCTGGACCATAAAGAAGGCTGACCGCCGAAGAATTGATGCTTTTGAATTGTGGTGCTGGAGGAGAGTCTTGAGAGTCCCCTGGACTGCAAAGAGAAGAAACCTATCCATTTTGAAGGAAATCAATCCTGAGTGCACACTGGAAGGAAAGATCCTGAAACTGAGGCTTCAATACTTTGGCCATCTGATGAGAAGGGAAGACTCCCTGGAAAAGACCCTGATGTTGGGAAAGTGTGAGGGTAAGAGGAGAAGGGGACGATAGAGGATGAGATGGTTGGACAGTGTCACCAAAGCTACCAACAGGAAGTTGACCCAACTCCGGGAGGCAGTGGAAGACAGGAGGGCCTTGCGTGCTCTGGTCCATGGGGTCACGAAGACATGACTAAACAACAACAACAACAACAACAAGGAATGGGTCAAGAAAGATTGAGGCCCAGGCTGAGAAGCCCTCTCACACACTCCTGGATTCATAGGCAGCTTCATGTAGAGCATGTTATAGTAATCCAGCTAGATTAAGGCATTTGTCACTGTGGCCATATCAGACCTCTAAAGAGATGGGCACAGCTGGAACATTAGTTTTAATTGTGTAAAGGCACTCCTGGTCATTGTTGAAACCTGGACATCCAAGCTGAGAAATGAATCTAGTAGCATATCCAGGCTGTGCACCTATGTTTTCAGAGGCAGTGTAAACCCATCTAGCACAGGCTAATTTCCTATTTCTTGCTCTGCCTTTTCAGTGACAGGAGCATCTCTGTTTGGCCTGGATTAAGTTTCAGTTTATTCACCCTCGTCCGGTCCATCCCTGATACCAGACACTGATCTAGAGCCAAAACAGGATCCTTAGATGTAAATGGAAAAGAGAGATTGGATGTCATCTGCATACTAGTGACACCGAATCCCAAAACTCTGGACAGCCTCTCCCAGCAGTTTCATGTAGATGTTAAGTAACCAAGGGGACAAAACGGAACCCCAAGGGACCTTGCAGGCCAATGGCTATTGGGGTTGAACAGGAGTCCCACAGCACCACCTTCTAGGTTCTCCCATCCAGGAAGGAACAGAGCCCCATAATATGGGGGAGGCTATTATTATTATTATTATTATTATTATTATTATTATTATTATTATTATTATTATTATTATTATTATTATTATTATTATTATTATTATTATTATTATTATTATTATTATTATTATTATTATTATTGTTGTTGTTGTTGTTGTTGTTGTTGTTGCTGTTGCTGTTATTGCTGTTATTGCTGTTATTGCTGTTATTGTTATTGCTGTTGCTGTTGTTGGTGTTGTTGGTGTTATTATTGTTATTGTTATCATCATCATCATCATCATCATCATCATCATCATCTTCTTCTTCTTCTTCTTCTTCTTCTTCTTTGTTAACTGAGTGGTAGATGGAGGTAGCCAGATAATTATGTTTTCTAAAGTCTTTCAGTCTTGTCCTGACAGTTGCCAGAGGGGGAATATTAAATTATAAATGACGGAGTGTTTTTCCCCCTTTCATCTCTGAAGCTGATGGGGTGACAGTATTGCTTTCTCCTGTGTGAGAAAGCCCAAGGGACAAACTGACAATTTAAATTATATTGAGAATGTTTAGCCGTTTTCTTAGCATTTATTTTCTTACACGTCTCCTGTGATTAAAGCAAACACTTAGCAAGAATATTACACTGCTGAAAAGCAATGCTGGTTGTTGTCAGCGTCACAAATACCATTCACATTCACATTTGAAAGTTACGAAAAATATTTAGCATGTTTGGATGTTACAAAAAAAGATCTGCGCAGCCTTTTGTAGTTATGTCTTCTGCCACTTGTTTGCAGCACCTGAAATAGGCCCATTTGAATCAATGGACCAGGGGACCCTTGTGGAGGTTGCATGTTACCTATGACTCATACTTTGCTCAAAATTCTGTTGCTTAACATTGACAGTTGCACTAGTCTTAGCCTATTGAATTAATGGGGATTTGATGAGTCAATTCCTCTGGAACTTCCATTGACTCAGATGGGCCTACTTTAGCTGTGGCTTACTTTTACATAAGCTGTAATTAGAGTATATGAATATATGAATATATGAAACTTACAGAGGCAATGACTCGCCAAATCCCCACTGATTCAATGGGCATACTCTAATAAAGCTTGCTATGCTAAGCAACAGGATTTTAACTTTTCCTCTCATTCCATAGGTTGCAGCAAAGTGGTTTGTATAGTGTTTCCTTTGAATGTGATCTTGAACCTTCACTTAGTCCAGAGAATGACTGCAAGATGGTTAACTGGGAGAGGAAATTTGGTCACATTTACAGTACACAGTCATCTGCACAGGTCTCCAGCCCATTCCACCTCCTCCCATGTGTACCAAGGTGGTCCCTGATACCATATTTGGAGGCCAACTCTGTATGCTGACTAGTCTTTGTGCTCCCTGATCTACCAATCATTTTGCATCATCCTGAGTTGTTTACAATTTATAGAATGAATCACAGCCAAATTCATTCCCTGCTCTTCCTGTGCCAGTGGAACACTCCAAATTTAGCTCTGATGGTAGATTATGGCCATTCCCTTATAGGATGGCACTACAATTTCTATTTAAGATTTTGACATTTTCAGATAGGGTACTTAATGGAAGGGGGAAAAAAGAAAAGGTCAGCTATGGATTGCAGTTTTATTTGCCAATTATCACCTAGGAAAATGTTCATACTATAATTAAAATTTAGAATGTGAAACACTTCAGGAAACTCCTAATGGAGGCTTTTGAATCAAAGAGTGTAAAAAGCACTATCTTGGTTACATGGATTACTGAACACAGACAAAGAGTGTTCTTGCAGCTCTATCCATTTGAGTATGCAACAGAATATAAAAAATGTGAGAAATAAATGTATGCCACCAGTAGCCCAGAACTGCTCTCATATAGACAAGAGGTTGTGCTCTTTAATTCAAGGATAGCTTTGATTCAAATCAGATTTTAAAAATCAGGTAAATTAATCCACTCCAGATTCTATTGCTCAGAGCATTGTATTGTATCAGTTATTTTATATTTAGAGATTTGGGTTCTTTTGTGTTATATTTTATTAAATTATTATTGTAGTTTTATCATGCATTTATGTTATTATATTGTAAGCCACCCAGAGCAGTGACCTGGCCACTAGATTGGCACAATAAAATTTTAAATAAATAATGTTTTTTTAAATCTGTGTATATAGCAGAGCCTGGAAATGTTCCTTTATTGGACTACAGTTCCCAGAATCCCCTGCGCAGCATGGCTGGGGATTTTGGAATTGCAGTTCAAAAGGTAACAATTTTAAGCTCTATTCAAAGAAGGACAAGTTTTGGCCTTCATGAAGTTACTAGGTTGTAGCTCCCTTGATCCCTTGTAATTGGTTAGACTTGATCTCTATGCTGGGTTAGGATTAATTAGAATGGCCATTCAACAACTTGGCGAGAGCCACAAATGTCAGCCTTAGTGTAGCTGCTGCAGATGCGCAGCATGTAGTTGCACCCTTGTTTTCTCACTTCTCTATTTCTTGGTGCATCCTTGATACTCTTTAATCAAATTTTTTATCTCCTTGTTTGACGTGTTTTTCCAGGTGCTTCAGTTTTGACCTACTGCTTCCCAATTGACATAGACAATATTAAGTTATTTCCATGTTGTCTTCAGTATATCCTTGAATTATTTCCTTTGTCCATCACATAATTGAACATCTACAACAAGCTCTCTATAGAAAACACATTATGGAAGGCAGTTGTCCAGCATTCTGATGACAAGCCCAGCTCACCAAATTTGTTGTTGTATCAGGGTTGTAAAAATGTTTGTCATCTGTATTTCTCCAAGACTTCGGCATCAAGGGGTTTATCCTGCCCCTTGTCATAGTGTGTTCTTTGAAAACAGATAAGATGGAAATGATTGTGCTTTTTTGCATGGCATTGAAATATATTCCAGTTCTCTGCCTCATAAAATGGAGAATATAGAACAACAACTTCATACATCTTCAGTTTAACAGAAAATTTTATTCCACATTTATTCCAGATAGAGGATCAAAGGCTTCTGATGACAGTGCTGGCTTGAGAAATTCCTAAAGTCAATTCATTTTAAATGAGAATGCAAAGAGAGACAGTACTGCCAAGATATGTGAACTTACCTACTTCATTTTAATTTAATTGTATTTTTTAATTGTATTTTAATTGTATTTTAACTGTATTTTAATCATTTTATTTTACTGCATCGAATTTTAATTGTTGTAAGCCGCCCAGAGACCTTTGGGTAGAGTGGGCGGCATATAAATTAAATAAATAAATAATAAATAAATAAATATACTTTCAGCACTAGTTCATAATAAATTATACCTGGAGTAGATCAATACATCACCACCATTTTATCAGCATTAATCATTGGGTCTGAATTGTTACAGACAGAGGATAATAGATAAAGATACTTTTGCATATCTATGCATTAGAGCACAGTCATCAGCAAATAAAAGCTCACACACTGTTCAAAGTGAGATTTTAGTTAGTGCTTGTAGCTACAGATTGATCAACTTCCCACCAGTGTGATGCTGAAGGTCAAGACCAGCGTTTTCTTCCCTCTAAACATCCCAGGGTATCACAGAAAATATAAGACTGAAAAGAGTTAGAGAAAGACCACAACCTTGTTTTACATCATTTGTAATGGGAAAGGACCAGAGAGAATACTGCTGTCAATGACATGACCTTGCATACAAAATTCTTGAGTACATGAGAATTTCTGAGAACATCAGATTTTTTCCATGGTTATCCATAGACCTTCTCTATACACTGTATCAATAGCTTCAGTCACTGATCTATGGATGTTGTGTAGAGGTTGAGAGGACTCTCTTAACACTTTTCTTGTAGCTGTCCAATAGCAAAGATCATGTCAACAGTTGCTTGTTTGGTGCAGAAGCCACACTGCATTTCTGGTAAGAGGCCTCTCTCCAAGTGTCCTATGAGGCAATTAAGAAGGATACTTGCCAGAATTTTCCCAGACGTATTTAGATGTGAGATGCTGTGGTGGCTGTTATAAAGTGGACAGCTGCCTTCCTTTTATATAGGGAAGCAATTGTTGCATCTTTGAAGTCCTGGGGGATTTTTGTGTTTATATTTCCTGAAATAGATGGATCAATATTTGGCAAAGTTTATTGCCACCTTTTTTATAGATCTCCACTGGAATTGCATCTGTCCCTGGGGCTTTTCTGTTAGAGAGCTGGTTAATGGCCTTTTGTGTTTCTTCCAGAAATAGAGGGAGGTCCAATGAATTATTGATTTGTACTTGTGGCAGTGTGCTAATTGCCTAATCACTATTTTCAGATACCCTGTTCAGTACATTTTTGAAATGCTTAGCTCATCTCTACAAAATGTGTGACTTCTGTACTGAGCTGTTGGAGCTGAGAAGAGATGACATTCCCACAGATTATGACCATAGCTGGTTTTTGACTGCTTCAAATTATTTATTAGTTTCTCCAGAATCAGCAAAGTCCTGAATCTCTTCTGTGTTCCTCTGAGCCATGAGTTCTCCATCTCTCATAGCTCAACTTGTAATGAATTTTGTTGAAGGCCATTTTAGTGGCAAGTGATTTGTTGAGTTATTATAATTTATGTACTTGATGTTTTTGTTCAGTAAGTTTTGCAATTTACTCAGCATTTTCATTAAATCAATCCTGATGGACACATTACTTATGTCCAAACAATGGAGCAATGATCATTGTAAAATATGTCTTTGGGCATGGTTTCAGTATAAACACTGATAAGCAGAGCATATGTTGTTCCACAAGGTGGAAATCTAAGAGTCATCAGGTGGTCTTTGATGCCTTGCATATATACCAAGGATGCAACTCCCAACAGAAAGTAGTTGATTTAGCTGTCATTGTAAATTCCTGGATTCTGGGGTCCCTCAGACTTTATAACCTGGGTGGACTATTCCAGCCCCAGAAGGGAGCAGCATTCTCCCAGAAGTAAGGTTTCTCTCAGACTGATATTCTTGATTACTCTGGCAGAGCTGAAACAGCACTGTTAGTAGAGAAGTTGCTCTGCTTGTCTTGGACTTGTGCCCTGGCACCACTGTTACTATGTAGAACTGAAACATGAGCAAGACAAGGTACCTAAATTTAACACGTCTAAACTGATGTTTTGTTGTCATTGTTGTTCAGTTATTAAGTCATGTCCGACTCTTCATGACCCCATGGACCAGAGCATGCCAGGCCCTCCTGTCTTCCACTGCCTCCCAGAGTTGGGTCAAATTCATGTTGGTAGCTTCAGTGACACTGTCCAACCATCTGGTCCTCTCTCGTCCCCTTTTCCTCTTGCCTTCACTCTTTCCTAACATCAGGGGCTTTCCCAGGGAGTCTTCTCTTCTCATGAGATGGCCAAAGTATTGGACACCCAGCTTCAGGATCTCTCCTTCCAGATTGTTATAGATCAAGGGGTGGAAATAATGTTACTAATTTTATATGCAGTCCAATGCATTGGGTGCAAATAAATTGAATTTTAAAGGTGCTGCGTGCATCTGATAAAGGGCAAGTAAAGATGAGACAAATTGTAGGATGTATTTTTACTGTTCACTCCTATTGTGATTTGTTACACTTGCTAGGAGTTCCGTTTGCAATATGGGAACAATGTGTTGTTGAATGAAGGAATTGACACATCAATCAATGTTAACGTTGATATTCATATACATATTTAACATCAGCCCTCTCAGGTTTAAGCTAGGTTCTTTTCTAACCCTACCCAGAAGTCCCTGGCATTTCCTGTTACCCAAGTCTAATCATGACCAACCTTCCTTGGCTTCTGAAATTAGACACAATCAGGTGTGTCCAGAGCGATGACACAAAGAGACCTATGGCCCTGCCTGTTCCTGGAGTTGCCCAGGGTCAGCATTCTCAGTATGTTGGTGCTTTTGCTGGATAGCATGTGCACTGATTTACAGATGTCAGGCTTTTTGTTCTCCTGAGCATTGGGGAGACCTCTTTAGAAGGATCAGAGGACTGGGATTAAAATCCAAACCTACTGCTATAGAAGCCTTGGAACCTCCTAAGGAAAAAAATGCTGCACCTCAAGGAACCTTTTGAACTCTTTCCCAGTTCTGCCATGGGTTCTCCTGGCTCCCCTCCCCAGCTGCTGGACTGGGGTAAATTCAGAATTGTCACTGAAATGTCCTCCTTGGCCTCTAGAAGACCCAATTGCCAGGGTTTACTCAGGAGAAAGGTTCAAGAAACAGACTTTGCTCTGACTGCTGAACCAGGAAGAGGTGTGACTCTCTGACAGTGTGCATCTAAGCCTTCCCCCTTCCTAGACCTTTGTTGGGACAATCACTCCTGTTGCTTTAGCTCTTGATGATAGGCAACAGAAGGTTGTCATTTATCTAAACACTTGTGAGGACAGACATCTGTTTGCAGACCTTCTGTATCTGAACTGTGAGTGAGACAGAGTCTGGTAGTGAGAGACTGTGAAACTTAAGAGTGAACTAAGAGTGAGTGAGAGATCTGTGAGAACGCTGAATGGTACAGAGAATGGATAGAGCTTTAAAGTTAAAGTAGTACTGATTCAGATTCAAGTGATTAGCAACCTGTGATTTACCTACTGTATATTAATCAGATGTTAACCTCCCTGATAAAATAAATTAAGTTTCAAAAGTATACATGTCTCCTTGAGTGAATGGTATTGAGACAGCAATACCTGGTGGCAGCGAAGAAGGAAGAAGAGCAAGAACGTTGTGAAGGCCTGGGGGAATAGGGGCTTCAGAGCAGATCGCTACATTATATTTGTAATTCCGTTACTAGTTCAACTACATTACTCACCACTTCACTCACCTATACAGGTGCTTACTCACCAACATGACATAACACTTAAAATACATACAATTTTTTATTATAACACACAGCATACAACATTTAACGAGGTGCAATTAAACATTCCATAGCATTAGGTGGCGATATCCTCAAGGAGACATGTGTACTTTTGAAACTTAACTCATTTATTTTATCAGGGAGGTTAACATCTGATTAATATACAGGAGGTAAATCACAGGTTGCTAATCACTTGAATCTGAATCAGTTTTACTTTAACTTTAAAGCTCTGTCAACGCCTAGAGTGGTTGAAATGACTAGATAGGTGGGGTATAAATACAATAAATAAATAAATAAAACTGCTGTTGGGTTTAAATATAAAGAATCCTAAAAAGAGAGAGTAGAAGCTTTTTCATTAGGAACTTAGAAAGCTACCTTATATTGAGTCGAAACAATGATTGCTCGATGCCAGTATAGTCAACTCAGGCTGGCAGCTGCTGCCTGTGATTTCAGGAAGAATGCTTTCCTAGTCCTACCTAGAAATACCAAGGATGGAAAGTAGGATCTATGACTTGCCTCTTCTTCTTGAGCAAGAGAGATGGATAGGACACCTTAATCTGTAAGTGGAGAGTGTTCCTTGAGATCTGAGTTTTAAACCATACCCATTTCTTTGGAGGATCTTCTCAGGAGTAGTTCAATGAATAGTTGTGTCTAGTTAGTAGTCAGCTGATAGCCTAGAAATGAATAAACAATGGCAGATAAAATCTGATTAAAAGAGACTGAGAACAAACTCTCAAAGAAGATAAATATTTTACAGTGGTATTGGAGGCAATGATTAAGCTACCTTAATTTGATACATACATAAGGGACCAGATAATAGAAAGGAAAAACTTCATTTGGGTGGAAAACTGTGAGACAGAGGAAGCTGAAACATGACAGTGTCCTAAATTATCTCCCCCTCTCTGTATACAAGTTTCTTCTCTAGGATGGTTTCCCTTTAAGTTTTTCCCTTTAAAAAAGCAAAAGCGTGCTGCTGTCTACCACCCCACAGCACTTACAACATTCTCTGGGTGGTTCTTCTTTCTATGCCGTTAAATGTTATCCTGACTGATAAAACCACACTTTTGCAAGCTTACAACCAAGGAGATTTTTATATCCTAGTTAGAACGTGTCGATCACAGACATCATTTTACTTATACATTATGAATTATAATTTGGGAGTTATTTAAGTTTCAACGCATTTTACATACCACATTTTGTGGTTTGGATTAACTTCTGTTCAAATTTCTTGTATTAAACATTTGCTATAGTGATTAATTCTGTGGTTAATTTCTAGCCTGCTGCAACAGCTTCTCAATAGCTTCTTGTGCAGAAGCATCAACTTTGTGAGCTAAATCAAATTACAAATCCTGTGTGCTCATTATTAATACATTCCTTGATTAATATGGTTAATAAAAACTATTTTCTAACACTGTGGCCCACCAGATGTTTCTGGACGGCAACTTTCACAGTCTCTTACCATTGACGAGGCTGGCTAGGGGTGATGGGAGTACAGTACTAGACCAAAAGCATCACAAGGGCCACACCCTTGTGAGAAAAAAATGGTCAGTGACTGCATGCCAGCAGGGAGCAGGGCCAGAGTCAAAATGGGCCCCACCGTTTCCTTTTCTTTCCTCCTCTTCCACAGTAGTAACAGATTATTGTCACCATAGGCCTGAACTGCTTGCTTGCAGAGGGAATGGTCTGGGGGCTGCCAATTGCCCAGCCCTGTCAAGAAGGATACATTAAATTACGGTACTCTAAAAGGAATACCTACTTCTTTCTCTCCAAATTACCTCAAAAAACCTATCTCCCTTTATAAGCCTTTTCAGTTAGGACAGGGCTTTCTTTTTGTCCCATCATCTTCACAGGTGTTTTTGGTGGGGACACGGGAGAGGGCCTTCTCTGTTGTTGCTCCTAAACTCTGGAAGCCCCTCCCACAGGAGGCTAGGCTGACTCCATCTTTACTGTCCTTCATGCAGGCTTTCCCCTAGTGACTGACTTTATGGGAGGTTTTTAAAAATAGGATGGTTTGTATTTTGTTGCCTCTAAATCTGTTTTTATTCATGTGTTTTTACCAACATTTAAAATATGTTATGAATTCTTTTTAAATATTTGAATAATTTAGTGTTTTAAGCGTTTAATATTGTGGCTTTTAGTGATCTAAATCACCTTGGGTCCTTTTTTAGGTGGGGTAATTTTTAAATAAATAAATGCATACATACGTAAGTTCCTGATATAATTGATGATTAAAAGTTTAGAGCAAATGAAGAAACATGACACATGCTCATTTAATAATAATAACAACCTCAGAATTGGAAGGGACCCTGTGGATCATAGAATCCAGCCCCTGTCAAGGAGACACAGTGGGGAAATGATCTCCCAAATTCTGGCTCTGCAGCCAGATGGGTCCTTTTTAAGGAAAAAGGTGGGATAGAAGTATTTTAAATAAATGCCTAAAACAATGAGCTATCTAGTAGTGGTATCTTATAAAGGTAAAGGTAAAGGTTCCCCTTGACAATTTTTGTCCAGTCATGTTCGACTCTAGGGGGTGGTGCTCATCCCCGTTTCCAAGCCATAGAGCCAGCGTTTTGTCCAAAGACAATCTTCCGTGGTCACATGGCCAGTGCGACTTAGACACGGAACGCTTTTACCTTCCCACTGAGGTGGTCCCTATTAATCTACTTGCATTTGCATGCTTTCGAACCGCTAGGTTGGCGGGAGCTGGGACAAGCGACGGGCGCTCACTCCGTCGCGTGGATTCGATCTTATGACTGCTTGGTCTTCTGACCCTGCAGCACAGGTTTCTCTGGTTTAGCCCACAGCGCCACTACGTCCCTAGTGGTATCTTATGGAGGTCAGGATTTTAGATTAGTGCCTTAAGATCTGATGTTCCTGGCTTCTGTTACATCCTGGGCTGGAGGAGAATAATCACAGAAGGACAAACTAAGCTGATCTGAATGAAGAAGCAACCACCACCATGACACCAGTTTAATGAAATTTATAGATGTCAAGTCTTTATCAAGAAAAAACTACAGGGAACTCGAGAATGGAAGCAACCTTGAAGAAAGGAAAATGGGAAAACCTTTCTACAACATTTCCCCCCGTGGCAAATTGTGTTTTCTTGCATCCATAAATGGCATAATATGAAGATGTTGTTGGTTGTGAAATAGCTTCCAGGCCAGAGTAATTCAACTTGCTTTCACCAATGGAGAGTCAATTTATAATTTATTTTTTAAATCGAGGCATAAAAAGTGCCAATCTGGTAAAATGTGGAGCACAGTCCTATTAGGTAGAGATCGGCGAGAGAGCCAATGGTTGTATACACTTGAGCTCATCATGCCATTTGGTGCAACACACATGAAAACACCTTCATGTTGTGTCAATGAGCTCTGGTGACAGCTAGGAAAGGTTGGAGATAGGTGCCCAGGCTTCAAAAGCCACCTCTTGCACAAAAATCAAACCATCTCCTCCTCCAGTGCTGGTCACCTTTTATTTTCAGTCCAGTCTATCTAGCCAGCATTATCAACTCTGACTGGCAGCAGCTGTCCAGGGTTTTCAGTCTTTAGTAACCCTTCCTGGAGATGCCGGACACTGAACTAGGGACCTTTTGCATGCAAAGCTATGTGCCCTACCACTAAGCTGTGCCTCTTCTCCTATGAGGAAGGACTGAAATAATTCAGCCTTTAGCCATTTGCTTTTCAGATATGCTATAACACTCTACAAGTACATGATGGGTTTTCATATGAAATGGCCAAAGATTTCTGTTCCACTGCTTCAGGCAGTATGACTAAATTTAAAGCGCTTAACCTGTAGGGTAGTAGATGAATTGAACCTCACAAAATTGAACTAAATTACAGGGTGTCAGGGATGCCCCCCTACTGGAGATCTTTAAGAGGATGCTGGACAGCCATCAGTAGGGAGATGTCCTAGCTCTTGATTTCCTACATTTAGCATGTGGTTTGGCTAGATACTGTGTAAGGATCCCTCTAAGTTTATGGTTTTGATTCTGACTGGAATCAATAATTTTGTCCATAGCAACTAATGGTGGGTATATCAGTAAAGGTCTAAACTTCGGGTGACTAATCTCAGAATATACCCATTTAGAAAGATTATTAGAAATGGGGTAGAGAGAGACACCTTCAGAGTGTACAGCTCTCCAGTGTCATGCTACACATACAGCAGTGGGACTTTGGAAATTTGTTGGACACCATGACAATTTGTTCTGCTTTTCGGTTTCTAAGAACTGCCTCTGAAAACTTTTTATGCTAAGCTGATGAGTGACAGGAAATTTTGAGTGGCAGCCAGTGTATCAGTGCTTTTCGTGGTTGCTAATAGCTTTAGCACAGTGGAAGCACTGCCTTTCATGGGCTAAAGATACATTTGCTAGCTCAACACCAGGTGGAAGCAAGAACATTTGCATGTTAATGGAACTTTGCACCCTAAGGCTCCAGCTAATCAGATCTTAAGAATACATTAGCTATTAATAAGCATTGGTGGACAGGATTCATTAGCATGTTAATGACACCTTGATAATATAGTACAGCCCTAGCACAAACAGTAAAATCAGCTGAACTATGTACACTTAAACAGAACCCACAAGGAACTCAGATAGGCAAATACTACAGAACCTCCTGGCAAGCACCTGTACACGCTTGGGATCCTGACTGGAAATCTTCCTTCCTTGCCCACAGTTTGCCCAGTTTCATATGAAAGCAAGAGTTTCTACAAGGAGCTTTTTGCAGCAAAGAGTCTTAATGCCGTCTGGCCAGTATTTCTTTGCCAGAAGGTCTTGAAGCTGGTAGATTTAGTCAAGGAGAATGTGTGTGTTTTCATTACAGCTGAATGTAGGATACAGAGATCAGTTTCAGGCCACATTCAAACATTTTTAAACTTGAGTTTCTCCCCACTCCAGCAATTAAGATACAAACAGCAAATACTGTAACTGAATGGAGATAGAAAAGTACCTCAGCTCAGCTAGGGTCCTTTCTCTTTCAATCTCCTCATTTCCCCCTTTTAGCTTAAAAAAATAACCTGTTTCTAACAGGGCTTTGCTCTCCTTTCTTCAGCTGTTAAAAAAGAATACAGTAGAATAAACAGAGTTGCCCAGGATGAAAAGCTTTTCAAAAATAAAATAAAAGAGGTTCTTGGGAGAGAATGTGCTGGCGTGGTCTTGTGTATACAGGTACCTTTCCCCCCTCACAAGATAAGAGGTGAGGGAGAAGGTGCGGCATGTATATGTGTGCAAATAGCTCTCCCTCCCTTTCTGTACTGGTTTAAGCAATCACATGTCTCAACTGATGTGAAAGGATTCATATTTTTTTAAAAGTAGAAGCCTCCATAGTGGAGGGGAAAAAAACAACAAACAGATGGGTAGTAGAGTGGGGGGGATTCAGGCTGATTTGTATTTTTCATTGCATCATGTGATGAATGGTGAAAAAAGTGCAAATCACTCTGCCCCCAAACCCATATTTCCCACATTTTCTGTTAATGTGGTCACCCTCTTAGACAGTGTAAGATACAGCATGTTGGTACTCCCTCTCCAGTAATGGGCAAATTTGAAGTTTCTGTTTGGATAACACTAAGGCATTTATATCGTGAAGTTTCATAAACATACCAAATGGCACAATTTTACCTGCATGCGTTTTATTTAATGTAAAATAGTAAAACTACAGTACATGTACTGAAAAAAGAAATATAGTCTATTTTCAGTTTTCCCATTTCCTCCCGCATGGCTTCAAATTTTGAGTGGCAGCCTGTGTATCAGTGCTTTTCCTGGTTGCTAATAGCTTTAGCACAGTGGAAAATCATCCAGAAATTTTACATGCCTAAATGTGCGGGCAATGTTTAGGCAGCAATTAGGACATGAATTCCTACCCCAGGGTCTGGGGGATTATATCTGCTTCTTGTTTGCTTTCTTCAGCAACGCTTCATTTCTTCCTTTCCATGTCTGATTTATAGACCATTTATAGCCTGAAGCAAACAGGCTGTAATTTATACGTACACATGTCACAGTGAAATACAATTGACAGATTTGTGTCCAAATACTGGCAAATTTGGTCTCCTACCCCACAACACTGATTGTAGCTATAAAATATGAGGCTGGGGTATGGGTAGTATCTAGCCGCCTAGAGTGGTCGAAATGACTAGATAGGCGGGGTATAAATACAATAAATAAATAAATAAATAAATAAATAAATAAATAAATAAATAAATAAATAAATAAATAAATAAATAAATAAATAAATAAAATAAGAAATGTTAAAGGGTTGTTTTGCTGCTGAATCCAATAAAATATATACGCGAAATTATTCAATTATCTTGCTGCCAACAGATGTGCAGCAGGTGTGTATTGATTTGTCACATGGATGTACAAACAAGCCAATATCTTGATCACATTCAATACATAAAATGCTTATCAGCTTTACTGGAGAGCAGCTGTTCTGGACAGAGGGAGACAGATAACATGGAAGCTAACAAAGACACCATAGACTGTCAACTGTAGAGCTGGCACAATTTTTAAAATGTGTCATTTTGATACGGAGAGAAAAGTAAACTATCCACGTAGCAGATGTTTGGCACAGTATACAGTCTGTAATCGTCATGAATAGCCCTCATTTCCATGTCGATTATGTTCCACATGTTGCTACGGGCATAATGCCAGGTTGGTAAGGGTGGGGATTTTATAGACGTCAACATGGTTCAGCAGGGCTTAGTGGTAGATCAAAGGTTAACAACCGGACGCTTCTGGATGGATAGAGCCAACATTTCACCGTTGGATCCTGAATCTTTTTCTTTCTCTCTTTCTCTCGTTCTTGCTTGCCTGCTTGCCTGCCTGCCTGCCTTTTGTTATAAGGGAGAAAAGTCAGGAATCAGTTGGACACAGTGGTGGGATTCAAATAAAATAACAACAGGTTCTATCTCCTAATGACAAATTAAATAAATAAATAAATAAATGCATGCATGCCCAGGACAGTGGGATCCAATGAGAGTTTCTTCCACAGTGGTCTCCCTACTGCCCCCTACTGCCTATCATCACAACTACTTTTCACATGATTAAGACATCTGGATAAGTGTATCTGTTTGGGCATACCGCTGCTGTTACCCTCACCGTGGGCATCTGCCAAACACATACACACAAACACACACCTCACAGTGGGTGCTTATGACCAAGTTTGGCAGAGAACTGACACATCTCTCCTTCCCTTTACCTCCTATTTCATCCTATAGCTTGCCAGTAAAAATTGCTTCCCTCCTCTTTCCTGCTCCTGAAATGACTGATATCCCTGCTTGTTGTTACCTGGAGGCCACCTTTGCGCACCAGTTGTGGAGTTCTTCTCCCCCCCTCCCCCCATTTCCTTCTGGCTTGGAAGGTATGGTCTCTTTTCAATCTGTTGCCACTCCACCTCAACCCCACCACCTCAATCGGTCCTTCAGTTACTGACTCCTCTGAGGTCTCCTCCTCCTCCATCTTTCCCCTCCACCCCTCACCCACCGCTTCTCCTCGCCAGTCGCTTTGAGGGGTGTTGGCGTTGGTGGTGGCGCTGGTGGTGATGATGGCTTCCCTCAGAGCCCTGGCAGGCACCACCTCCCCCACTCACCCTTGGTGGCCGCTTTTTCCTCTCAGTTCCCTCTTTCCCTTCATGCCACCGTGGCACAAGTGGCATGCCTGGCGAGTTGTCCTCACAGCACACCAGACTCACGGTACATCCCATCCAACCCCGTTCCCATACGGTACCCACCGTGGCAGGTAGGTGCTTTTGACTGTGGCACCTACAGCGACCTTCGGTGTCACTGAGCTCCGGCTGTCCAGAGGGGGCACGTCAGAACTCCCTCTTCCCCCCACACACATACAAACGCACAATGCCCAGAGTGCAGGCTCTGCACCTGGCACTTGCAGCTGTGCCTGAGCATGGAAGGGCTGCCAAGCCTTCTCTCACACACACGCCCTGCTCCTCCCCCTGCTGCTCTCTCTGTTTCGGATGCCTGTCCCCCCCCCCGCACTCCACTATTCCCTGTTCCATGCCGATCTCTCCCCCCCCCCGCATGCCATAAAAGGGGTAATTCAAGGATGAAGCTCCCCCCCTCCCGAAACACCTCAGGGAGTGGCAAAGAGGGGAGGAGAGCAGCCTTAGGTGCCCAGCCAGAGGAACTGGTCAAATTAAGTTGCCACCTAAATTGACCAGTGCCCAGAGAGAGAGAAAGAGGGAGCGGGGAAATGACTTTTCCTATGAGTGAGACAGACGGACACGGAGACACCAGTCCGGTGACAGTGTCTCAGAAACAAAAGGCGGCTGAGGGATGGGAAGCTGGTGGTGGGGCAAGTTCATGGAAACTTGCACACACGATTAAACTATCCTCTGAGAGGAACAAAGAGAAGCAGTGTTGGATGGCGAATGAAAGGCATGGCATAATAATAGGGAAGAGCAGGGCACTCCGACCCTGGAGCGGTCAAGCAGGATCAGGCAAGGCACAGGGTCAGGATGGAAAAAGGTAATAAAGAGCACAAAAGCTCATCTCCCTTCCCACCACCAAACGCACAGATAGTACGGATCCAAATAACTGTTTCCTATTCATTGGAGAGGGCAGCTCTGGTTTGCTTCAGCCTCCAGTATACACTCAGGATGCAGGGGTAAATCTAGGTAGATACTCAACATGACAATCTAAGCTGGGTCCCAAAGAGAGTCCCACAATGCCCACAGCTGTATTGAACCATGCCAACAAACAGGTGCTAGCAATTTTTGCTTCCACCAGGGACAGGCATTTTGTCAAGTTTATGGGTCTTAACTGTCAATTCCAGACCAGCCCATCTTCAAATGCTTCATATTATTATTATTACAGGAGGGATCATTCACAGCAATATGTTGTTAGAAATATGGATTTCCCCACCGCCAGCTACTGTGAGGATTGCAGCTAAATTCAGGAAACAAACAGGGGGTGCTGCTTTGGGTTGGAGAAGATCTGTTGGAGCTGCTTTCCTGGGGAAGTCAAGAAGATAACTATTTATCCTGCCATGTGCCTGCCAGATGGTTTACAGAACTTCAATAGAACTCGGGGTGTTCCCCCGGAAAGAACTCCGGATTCACCATAAGGAAGTTAAACTCGCTTTGACTCACGCCAAAAACTCTCCCCCCCCCGTAATCTTCCGGTCTATAAATGATATTTAATCTATGCACAACCCGAATCTCTCCGTATTTATGCAGGAGAAGTCCCCTTGAGATCAAGATGGTTTAAGCATGGAGAATACACCTGTTTCATTTCACACGTGCATACACACAAACAGCCACACATGGATCGTTCCTTTTCCTCTCCTGCAAAGAATGGAATCAATCCTGATGATGTTCTGGGGATGGCCTTCCTTTCTCCTTTTACACCCAGGATTTCCCCCCACAGAAATGGTATGGCCTGTACTCATTTTGATCAATATAGCACCTTGGAAAGGTTGTGTACCATTCTACATATCTGTATTTCATCATATGCAAAATTACGTGTCTCTTATATTTTAAAAAAATCCTATGAACAAAAAGAAGCATACTCGCTTGAAATGAAAGCTTGAAAGCCAGTCTCAACACTCCAGTCCTCTGAAGATGCTGGCCACAGAGACTGGCAAAACATCAGGAAAAACAACCCTCAGAACACAGCCAAAGAGCCCGAAAAACTCACAACAACCAATATCAACAAATGCTTGATTCGGATGCTCTCATGTATTTCTTTTCTGGAGAATGCTGCCTTCTCATGATGGTCCCTCCCCCTCGGAGTCCCTCCACCCCACCCCCATGTTGACCTGTGGTCAAGATACGTCTGAATGTCTGGAGAGAGGAGTTTTGATTCCCCTTATCTATTGATATGTTTATGTGTTTTCCTTTCTTGGCCCTGGATATATGGCCTTCAAGAATAGTAAATCTTACTACAGTAGTGTTAAAATACTGATAGCTGTCTTCCTCCTTCTAACAGAGTGGGCCATCTGTGTGCCATTTGTCTTCCGAAATTGTCAGTTTTGGGGCAGGAGGAAGAGTTCTTTGTTATTCTAAATGAGGCTTGGAGGTTTGGGTGTGATCTCTTTGTGGTGTGAGTGGCTTTTCTATTGCATATCTTGCTTGCGTGGATCAGTGAGACCGTCACTGGTTCATGCATTGGATATTCTCCGAGATTTAAAAAAAACTGTTCTAGGCAGAGCAACAGTCTTATGTGGCACCTTTAACTTGGAAAAAAAAGCATAGTAAAACGAGGACGGCTGGGTGTTTGACTGAAGCGGTCTCACCCCAAAACTTTTTCCCTCTGTGTCCTGCCCTCATGCCTTGTCAATCACCCCCCCTGCCTCGAGGCCATGGGCTTTCCTCTAGTGACATCAAGGACTCATCCTCCCCCCCTTTCTCCCAGTGACGCCTCTGCTCTTTCCAGGGCTTTATCTCTCTTACCCCCACCCCACCTCAGACAGCTCAGTGTGGCGCATTGGATATTCTCCGAGATTTAAAAAAAACTGTTCTAGGCAGAGCTACAGTCTTATGTGGCACCTTTAACTTGGAAAAAAAAGCATAGTAAAACGAGGACGGCTGGGTGTTTGACTGAAGCGGTCTCACCCCAAAACTTTTTCCCTCTGTGTCCTGCCCTCATGCCTTGTCAATCACCCCCCCTGCCTCGAGGCCATGGGCTTTCCTCTAGTGACATCAAGGACTCATCCTCCCCCCCTTTCCCCCAGTGACGCCTCTGCTCTTTCCAGGGCTTTATCTCTCTTACCCCCACCCCACCTCAGACAGCTCAGTGTGGCGCGGGAAGTGAGGCAGCTAATTGTGCCCCCCTCCCCCCCGCTCGTCGCTGGTCACCTGGCCCCTCCTCCTTCATTCATCTCAGGCCAGCAAACGGTTCTAAGAACCAATAGTACATTTAGGAATCGGTTCTATAGAATAGGTGAGAACCTGCTGAATCCCACCTCTGGTTGGACACAAATGGAAGACTGATTCCTGCTTAAAATAAAACTCTAGAATCACTCAAACAGCATGGTCACAGTTTTGGAGGATTTTGGGATCGATAGGTTTTTTTTTTACCTTAAATTTTTCACGTTCTTATCTTAACTTCTTGAAAAATTCTATAAATGAAACTGGGCAAAAGCTACACTTGGAAGGACACACACACACACACACACACACACACACACACACACACACACACACACACACACACACACATTCCGAGCAAACCAGTCATGATTTTATGTCATGTAAGTAAGCATTGGTAACTGAGCCCTATCATTAGTCAGAGGGAAATTTATTCCACGAGGAAGAAGCTATAATAAGAACAAAAACAAAAACAAACGAACAAAAAAACCTGAATATTCTGTTTCAGAGTCAAGTGCCAAGAAAAGAACTACTAGAAATCAACTTTTCAGTCAGGTAACTGTGCTGGTCTGTTTTACATGTATAGCCAAGGAATCTGAAGGGATTTACCATTGGCATCAACCCTTGCCATTGAGCCAACAGCTGTCTAGACTTTTAAGGCATGTGGGGGTAGGCCTGTGGTATCTTTAGCATATAAAGTCCCAAAGAAACTGGAAACGCCCACAGGACCCAAATACAAAGGAGAGACAAAGCCTCAGGATGCTGAAAAAAGTGGGTGTATATACTTTAAAAACTGCCCAGTATATTTCAGCCAGATCCATCTGTGACCTTTTTCAGGGGCTATTCAAAATAAACAGTGAGGGACAATGCATAGGTTATCAGGGTAATACATTTTGAAGACAATTTGCTAGACACATTAAAATAATTTATACAACACATTCCATCATCTAAACAGTCATTTTCATTATTTACAAAGAGCATGCATAAGACATATTACTGAGCACATTTCAATAACAAATGCAACAATCATCTTTAATACATACCAATAATTTAGGAATGCATAATGAAGATCTTGTTCAGTCTGGTTCCCAGCTGCACTGAACTACTGATGACAAGATAGGTGGAAGGTTCAATCGTTATAAATATCTTATTTTACCTGTTTTTCAGGATCACGTTCGCCTGTGCAGAAGCTGATTACCTGAAGGAAATAAGGAGTGTGTACGCCAACAGTAAAAATTGCTAGAGAAGAGGAACAAACTCTAATTTTTCATTCAGATCTTAAGGGGCCCAGTGCTCCTTGTCTCAATATCTGCTCCATTTCTCTTTTCAGTAGAACATTCTCATATTCATAACCTTAACAGATGCATGATGTGCAGTTCCATAAGACGATCCACTACCAGATAGAATCAACCCTAACAAAATACAGAAGATTATATACATTTCTGTGGCATGTGTATTTCTGTGTATATTATAACCATCTTTGGAAAGCTGCCACCTTTTTTCTAATGCTACCTGAGTGAGTTTTTGTCTTAAATGGATTGTTATACCTGAGTGCCTTGAATATGATTTGGTGTTGGTTGTTTTGTGTTTTTTTTTTGGTATGGTGCTTGTTTGATTCTTTTTAGTATTTGTATACTCACTGTTATTAGCTTTCATGTTGTCTTTTAATGATGTAAGCCTCCTCGGGTCCTTTTAAAGAGAAAGTCTAGGTAAATGTGAAGGGGAAGACCAGGGACAAGAGGTCTTCCTGGGAGTGCCATCGCTCCCCAGGATGTCTAGAGGGACGCAGACCACTCCACCCTCTGCCCCACCCAGAAAGAAGGACCAGGGAATAGACACCCGGGAGTTTGAAGAGATCAGCAAGAGGGGAAGGAGCCTGTCTCAAGCAGTGGACACCCGAGATCTAGAAAAGGGGATGAAAGTGTTAAGTGTGGCCACCCAAACAGGGCTTGAAATGGCGGGAAAAGAGGAGAGAGGGCGGGTCCTGGTTGAGGCGGGAACTGGGGACATAAATACAACCTGGGACAATATTCTGGGTGGCGGGGAGAATGTATGGATGCAAGATCCCTGGACAGGGAAGTGGGAGAAAGTCCGGGTTCCTAAATCCGAGGCGGAGAACTGAAGGAGGAAAGAATTGCCTCAGAGACCCTCATACTGGGGTGAGTCATAGACCCGGGAATGGAGGAGATGACTTGAAGAGGAGAAGAGGCTATAGCCAGGGAGAACAAAGCACGTCGGTCATGGCATCTAGAGGAACTACGAAAAATTGGGTGTTTTCTGGTCCTTGGGGTGACCCACAGGGAGTGGGATCCCCATTATGGGGATGGATGGGGCATGAGGAGACCATCCCGCTTCTGAGCTCTATGGAGCCAGAACCTGACACGGGAGACGCAGACCGGGTGATTGTGGGACCTTGGGACTTAAAATCTGTTAACCCTTTTGAGTCAAATTTATGGTTGTCCTTACGAGAGCCGTTGCTCAAACAAGAGACGTTGCCTCATGCACCCGTTAATGTTGAAGAACCTCTGTTTGATTTAATAAATAGAACCAATCCGTTTGAAAAGAAAGAGCCTCCTGGTTTATTTAAAGAGGGGGAAGGCCACATATAAGAACCTTCACAGTGAAGATATTTTAAATAAATAAATAATGTAAATAATGCTGTGCAGCTCTTTGAAAGCCAAGCAGCTTGAAAGCAAGCTATAAAAGGATCAACAGAGGCAAGGACACAGGAAGCAAGCAAGCGGGGCACCGTGGGATGAAATGCAGATCCCACCGTATCCATGTATGGCCTAGTGGCTCCAAACGGATCTGTGTCATCACTAGCTGTGAATTGAAAGGGAAGAGAGGCTGCAAATCAAACCAAATCAGAATGTTGCGAGGGTCCAGTGTAGTCGCAGCCTTAGATGTTACAAGTACCAGTGAAGTCAGGAGGATTCAGGCAGCTGTTCAAGGTTTTTTTTTTTTTTTTTTTAATATTCCTTATTTTTAAAAGCAAGGTTCACGGTGCACTGGTTGTGACATCCCACTTGTAGAACGTACTCTCTACTGAAGCTCGCCTAGAATTGAACCAGAGATCTCTTCAGTGCTAGGTAAAGATATTTTTATTATCTCAGGTTATTTCAAGGTTTTTCAGGCTGTCAGCTTTGTCTTTTAACCATGACTTGACAGTTCCACCACCTTGGTTGTTCTGTTTGCTTTTACTGCTCGATTTTGATTGTTTAATTGTGCTTGCCATTCTGAAAGCCTTTGGTTAGAAGAGCCGCATTGTAAATGTTCCAGTGCAATAAACTTGCGCTTTCCTACCACTTCGATACACAATTACAAGCTTTTTATTTCCCCCATGTCTAGAAAACTGCCTTAAGTTCCATTGAGAAAAAAAATATAAGATATAAAGGAACAGAACGAACAAATGAATGAATGAACAGAAGCATGTCAAATCTAGCCTCTGAGAAGATACGCAGAAGTAGTTTCTTTGAGGGATGTGCAATTGGTCCATGCTCCGATTATCTTGTTTTCACATTCACAATGAACTACACTCCCAATCTCTATATCAGGACTACATTCAAGCAATTCCTATGTGACAAATAATGTATGTAATCAATTCCAACTGTTTGGACTTCTTGAGATAATACAACATAGATTAAAAAACACACACACAAATATTCATGTTCATGTTCTTTGATGAAAAATATCACCATGGCATAGTTGATTGTTTTTCAACTACTTGAGAAAAATATTTCCTATAGTGTTTGATTGGGAAATGATTATTTTTGTATTGGTGAGGAGATTTCCTTCCAGTGGCAGTCCCCATGCTTTCTAGCAGGGATGAGAATCCAACACTGATTGCATGAGCTTCCCACTGACTAACCTTTTAAAAGAAAGAGTTGGACTTCCAGAAGCTAGGGGACAAAGTTCTTCTTCAGAACAAGGCAACACATCAAGCCTTGTTTTACTCATCAAAGCCATATTCACACCTTCCAGAAAAGACCATCTGATACCAACTGCTGTCTCCTGACAACAAGAACAAAATGGGTTTCCCTTAGCACACCACTTGCCATTCTAGCCAGGATGACAAGCAGCCTATGAAATCAGTCATGTTTTTGGCCAGCACTTCCAGAGGCCAACTAAATCACGGGATTGAGACTTGGGGCTTGTCTACACATGGCAATCAAAATAGGTTGGACTAAATAGGGTCACTAGGAGACCCGGGATGCCATTTGGTGGTATCCTTGCATCCTAATGCCATATAGACCTCAAGCGAGTCTCTTTGGTCAGCAGCAGCCTTCCCAGTATCATGGTCACTTAAGAAGAGAGCCATTTCTGAGATTGGCAAATTAAACACTTCCTCAGCTCTATGGAGGGGATGAGGAAATGAAAAAGAAATTTTAAGTGCAGTGCATATGTGCTGTATCACTTAAAAAAACACACAAATACAAATGACTAATGGAAATCTTCCTCCTGGAAGCTTTTGTTTGCCTTTCTTTTAAAGATCTGGTTGAAAGCCTGCTTGGTTTGGCTGAGGAAGTGTTTAGTTTCCCAATATCCTGAAGTGGCTCTTTTCTTAAACCACTTCATGATAGTGGCTAATTAAAAGAGGAAGGCTTGCTTTGGTCCATTCCCTGTGATCACGTGTGCTGGAAACAGACCAAACCAGAGCAATCCTACCCACATAAAAATGTAGAAGCCCCTTACAGGGGCCAGGAAGGTGGAGGTAGGAACACTCTGGGGATGATTTGATTTATGCCAGTTCCTACGTTGTATGATTGTGGTTGAAAAGAGTGAACGGACTCACAGTTGTCCAAAATCTGGGCTAAGTGTCCATCTGATAGCACCAATAGTCATTGACTGGAAGCAGCAGTTAAGTGTATTTCCTTCCCTTCTTCCTTCCTCCTATAGGAAGTTAGAGGATCAAAAAAGCAGGGGTCTAATGACATCAAGGGACATGACTACACCTATCATTTCAGAGTCATGGTCATGCCTGCCATGTCCCCAAAGACATCTGGTTCCAGAGAGAGCTGGGGGGGGTTATCTGGTCCTCTGTCCCCCAATTCTCTCCTGAGAAGACACTAGTGGCAGGGACGGGGCATCAGTGACTCTGTTCCCACGTTGGGCAGTAAAGGAACATGATATGCAACTGCAGTGCACTCTCACTTTTCTGTGGGTTGACCGTTCCTAGTTTTGTTACCTGTGTCCTCAGCAGCAGAACAAACATTTGAAATGTGCATAAAATGAATCTGTGCCTGTCATCTGCAAACTAATTTGAGAATGCAATACATCAGAGAAGTGTGGATTTGCAATATTTATAAGAATTTCCACTTGTGCCCCCTCTGGAGAAGATATTTGAAGTCTGTTATTTTTACAGAAAGGGCAAACACACAATGAAAGCAATCATTATATTGTATAGTAAATGTTAATAGTATTCTAATCACGGATTTCCTTTGGTTTAATATTTGTACAAAGCTTTAAGTCATTTTTATAATTCCATTAGTACTGGATTTCTTTCTTTCAAAATGCTTGCGCTGCGAAAAGTAGGTATTTATCCTCCCACCCTCTTATTGAGCAAAAGCATGGTGTTATGTTAACCCTGTGCTCCGTTCCTTTTTCTCAACCCAAAGGGCTCACACTGGTGACATTTCCTCTTTCGTTCGCTGCCATCAGTGGATTTCTTTATCCACGCTGTAAAGGACTTAAGTCTGACACTGGTTGCCAACAACAGAACTAGTTTATTAAAGGGTATTAGGGTAATTAGGGCAATTCATGATCACAGATGTTCTTTATTCATTTCATATAATCAGAATCATAGACATATATACTGTATTCTGCCACACATTCAATCATCTCTTGTTTTATTTATTCACTTTAACCAGCTTATCTTTATTATTTTCAGTTCTCACACTTTCTCTCTCTCTTTGACTTAACTGATTCTCTGCCTCCACCCCTCCTGTCCTCTCATAGGCTTATGCAAATGAGCTCCAGCTATGAGCGACAGGCGTGAGGTGGGGCATCCGTCACACATGGCAACCCACATGTTCAGGGAACAAGACTTTTATTGTCAACTGCACCAGACTTTGGGCACTATTTATCTCTTGGAGACTCTCTTTGGAAGGAATAGTGCAATGAGATTTAGTTAGAATTTTCTCCCTCTTTGCAGGAATGGAAAACATTCTGTTTATATATTCTGTCTATGTGACCAGTCTAATATCATTGTTAAAATATGGGCAAGGGACAAAAATCATGGTGTACTGAGGGAAAAAAAAATACCCTGCCTGAACAAACAGAGATATTTAGCAACAACTTGACAAAACGTGTAATGATGCAGAGATGTAGAGGATAAATCCTAATACCCAGAGCAATGTTGAAATTTCAAAGTTATATCTTATGTAGATATGAGTTTCTGACAATAATAAACTCTTCCTCTCTCCAATTTACCCCACTGGCAAAATGAATCCTGGCTATGCTGCAAATGAGTCTTAAATTTGAATTTAAATGAACTGAAATAGTTGAATCAACATTTTTCTTCAGCAAGAAAAAAAGTCATGGCAGTAGGTTTGTGAATTTCATCGATGAATCCCTTCCTTCCTTTTATTTATAGCCCATCTTTCTTACCAGCAAAGGGACTCAAACTCTGTTCAAATCAGATGTCTCCTCAGAAAAGCATAGCGGGCACATTAGTTTTAACTAGGCTGACACACTGTCAAGACCTGGATGTTCCAGCTCAAGGCTGAATCTGGGAGCACGCCCATGCTGTCAACCTGAATGTTCAGTGGTGGAACCCCTCTCCCATGATCTGCCTTTTTCCTGCCATGTCCTTTCCGGATTATGCCTGAGTTTGTTAGCTTTCATCCAATTGGACCCCAAATGGTAGCTTCTTCAGATTTAAAGAGCACTTGTCCTGCTGTTTCATTTGCTGCAGGTATGGGTTGGTTTGCTCATATCGATGCCCACCAGATAATGTAAATGCTAGTGCAAAGCATCCCCAGTGCATTCCTGCCCACACCTTTCTGGGTTCATATCAAGTGCTACTGATTTTAAGTGTGGGCAGGATTGCTTGATTTTAGTTTGTTCCAAGCATGTGCAATTGCTAGGATCGAACTGAAGCAGAGCTTGCAGCATTACAGTAAATTTCTCTCCCACTTTCAATTTTCCAATATTGCAAAGTGGCTTAAGATGATAGCTTAGCCACTTCACAATTTTGGGAAATGTAAAACTTTCTCTGCTCCTTTGTGGAGGGGCAGATGAAGGAAATGGAAAGATTTTTTAAAAGTATATGTACAGCACTGATGTGCCATATCTCTTAGAATTTTTTTTTAAAAAATTCCTCCCAGAAGGAGGAGAGAGAAGGCAGTAAGGAAGGAGATTTTTGTTGTTGCTGTTTTTCTTAAGGGAAGCAGGCCAAATAGCTGTCCCATCAAGGACTTCTTGAAGTGGAAAAGCTGCCGTGTCCTCCTGTACCTTGCCTAAGAAAGGAATGTTAGAGACTGATCACTAATTGTCTAGTACAGTAGAGTTCAAGGAGAATCTTTCAGCAAAGGCTACCCCCTTCTCTTTTAGCCAGGGTGGGACCCTTCTTTACCACCTCCCTAACCCACTTGGCATTTCCTCACCCGGCTACTTTAAATGAGCCAAGATGACCAAGGACAAATTTATTTTAAATATCTATACCCTTCTTTTCCTTATGTAATCCAATATGCTTTAGAAAAACAGCAAAGCACAGCAAACATGAATAGCAGTTCTGCAGAAGCAGCAATATCAGTAAAAGCCAGCAACAAAGCCGTTTATTAGCAAGTGCCATCAAAAGCATCATGAAACAGAATAAACACCAGGCTAAAACAGCAAGAGCAAATGAGCAACAATGAAAGAACAACTGTGTATAATTATTGTTGGCAGCACCAAAAGAAACCAGCTGCTAAAGGCCAATGCCCTTCCTAACAGCACAATTCCATGCATGTCCACTCATGAGTAACACAAAATAAAAAGGGAAGGATGCTTATTCAGAAGTAGATCCTAGTGAGATCAGAGCAGATTTCTCTGAGGTAAAGAAGGACTGCAGCCTCTGGGTTAAAGTGGTCACATGTCCTCTTTTAAAGAGGAAATTATTCCACTACGATGACCTTTAGGAGGTGTCCTCCTTAAGAGGAGCCCTCTAGTTCATTGGTTCCCAACCTTGGGTAACCAAGGAGTTTCTGGACTGCAGCTCCCCAAACTCTTCACCATTAACTGTGCTGGCCGGGGTTTTTGGGATTTGCAGTCTAAGAACACCTGGGTTACCTAAGGCTGGGAACCACTGCTCTAGTCCAAGTATGATTTAAAAATAAAGAATCATAAAGGAGGTAAAGGATCTTGATGTTGCAGCAAACTCAGCAGGCATGTAGCAGGTCACCTGATCACAGTCGTCTTCTCTTTTTGGTAATAATGTATGGTATTTCTTTTTTGGTGATGGATAAGTGAATATGAAAAGAATATCTTTTGCACTGCAGGCCAGGAACTTGTAGCATTCAGCTGCCTCCTAAAGTCAACTGGGCTTCTTCCAGACAGAGCATTAGTTCTCCTTTTTGTACCTGATTCAATGCTGATTCAGTGCTGAATTGTATGGATATTTTTCCCATCATCCAAATGATGCAAAGCTTGTTACAGTTCAAACAGTGTCTAAATCTGTGATTTTTCTTTTGTCCCCTCCTGAGCCTTTTGGGGGGGTGGGGAGGAAGAGCAGGGCTGGGTTTAGTCCTAAAACACTTCCCAGAGGAAACTCATTTCTTTAACACAAGACTCCCAGATGGAAATCCTGAATTGACCAAAAAAGCTTCAGAATATAACTTCTGCAAGCGAAAATGGATCTCTTTCACATTTGGTAAACAAATGTACAAAAGACCCTGTGCTTTAAGAGGAAGCAGCTGTTTTCAAACAAGTTTACAGGCAAATTGCAGTAACTCTCCTGGCATGTTGTTACCATGGCTGACAGTACACGCTTCAGAAAAAAAGACTGAATTTGCAGCGACTCCCATTATATCACATGACACCAAGCCTTGCTGTGGTTCAAAATGGCACTAAATCCAATGCTTTTCGTCCTCTGTATTATTAAGATACACTACAATTTCAAGCAATACAGAACCGGCTTTCCCGACCGCCAGTTGTTTGCCTGCCTCTTTCCCAATTGTCCCGTTTCTCTGTTGCAGTTTTGAATTTTTGGCTAGATTCCTCCAGCTGTGAAGCAGAAGTGCAGGGATTCACAGAGTTGAATTATGTTCAAGTTTCCCTGAGCAATCCACCCTTTTTTCCTCATCAATGGGCTTTTATAATCTCAACAACTCACTTTGAGACATTATTAGAAGAAAAACTGTTTCATTTAGTTACAGCGAACAGATAACAGTAAGCTAAAAACATGACTGCTGGGAGCAACAAGCATCAACAGACTCAATGGCTGCTTTCAACAGACTGACTGACTCCAACAAATAAGGGAGAGGATGGGGGAAAAGCTCTTAGAGATGCTTGGCTGTCTTGGAATTCATTGCCACTCCCTTGTTCCTTTCTCAACTGCTGTCATTTCTCCCCGTCCCCTTTGTACTTCCATTCATACATGTGGATGTGTGATTCCTTTTCTAAAAGCCTATAATTTTAACCACAGATCTGAAGATGAACCTAAACAACTTCAAAAATTACAAAAATAGGACAGCAGTCTTCCCATTGTGTGGCATCGTGCCCAACATGACCCTGGCAACGGTCCGCACACCGGGTTAGAAGAAAGAAAAATGTGCTGCAATTTAGGCATGTGTTACAACCAAGGTTGTGCCTATCGGCAACTAATCTACAGCAACTGCTCCCGCCCTAAGGTAAAGACTCCCCTTGATATTTTTAGTCCAGTCGTGTCCGACTCTAGGGGGCAGTGCTCATCCCCGTCTCCAAGCCATAGAGCCAGCATTTGTCCAAAGACAGTTTCCGGGGTCACGTGGCCAGCGTGACTAGGGAATACCATTTTACCTTCCCACCTAGGTGGTACCTATTTATCTACTTGTATTTGCATGCTTTCAAACTGCTAGGTTGGCGAGGAGCTGGGACAAGTGATGGGAGCTCACTCCCTTGAGTGGATTTGATATTACGACTGCTGGTCTTCTGACCTTGCAGCACAGAGGCTTCTGTGGTTTAGCCTTGTGCAGTTCCAACACTGGTGGTAGAACTGGATGTTGGTGGAATTTTTCCCTGTCTGAAGGAGCTCGTAGAGTGGCCATATTTTGTACTTTGCAAGTTCTCTATTTGAAAAGCTATTAGAAGACAACATAAAGTCTGAAAACAACCTCTGTTTCAGGGGTGGGGACTTTGTTTTGTTGCAACACCCATCAGCTCCACCCAATGGGACCAGTGGTAGCGGAATGTAAAAGTTACCATCAGTAACATCTGGAATTCAAATGTGTCTCACAGCTGCTCTGTGTGAATGGCTTTTGAGTCTGAGTTTAGCATAAGAAAGCAAAGCATCTGCAGGCAGAACATGAACAGGAGACTGAAGAAGCTCCTAAGTTACCTGATCATAGTCTTTCCCTCTGTGGTACGATCTATTGTGCTTCTGTTTCAATTCTATCATCATAGGCATCCTTCAGTCTTGAGAGACTATGGTAACGTGCTCTGTATGGAGGACTTGGAACAGCCTCTAGTGTTTTGACGCTGTACGCGGAGCTGGAGTATCCTCTCCAGGGCACGAAGCCTGGGTAAAATAATACAGTGGTGACTTGCATAACGAGCGCACTGTTTAACAATGAATTCGCATCCCTTTTTTGGGATCCCTTTTTTGGGATCGCTAATGTGATCGCATACCGATGGTTCCAATGGGCAAAACTCGCATTGCGACAATCGGTAAGCGTTTCGCTTACTGATCTTCGCATTGCGATGTCGGGGAATCAGCTGTTCGGCTGTTCCAAAATGGCCACCGGAACACCCAAAATGGCCACCTGCATTGTTTTCGCGCCCTGCCCATGCTTACCGAGGGCGCGAAAATGGCGGCGCTATGGGGAAACTTCGCACAACGGTGAGTTTTAGAGCCATAGGAATGCATTAAACTAAGTTTAATGCGTTTCTGTGGTGTTTTCTGTTCCGTATAGCGATGTTTCCCCATAGCGATGGTTAATCTGGAACGGATTAACCTCGCTATGCGGGGCACCACTGTACTGTATGGAAGATAGGCTGTTACCCAAGCAGCAAATCCCCTCTCTCCACGTCACTGAAATAGTCTATATCTACTATTTCTGAATTTATATTTGTACAAACACCATATAATCCATGGAATTTGTACATGTAGATGCACATTATTGAACAAATCACTGTCCTCATCTGATCTCAGGTCTTGGTGATCCATTTCTTTATCCTTTTCCTCCTAAGCCCAACATGGGGGAAACCAGTGTGTGCACACCCATTGTCTGACGCAGCAGGTCTTGGCCCTCAGCATGGTGTTTTGTCAACACTTTTCAGCACATGTAGAGCAACAATTTCTCAGAATGGTATATGATGTGGTGCGGCCACAGCTTGGGAAGCTTGTCTTTTGGATGGCTGTATCCATTATTCCTCTCAGCAGTAGCCATGCTGGTTGGGAAACACGGACCGTGACAGTCTCAAAATGTAGCTTTCCCCATCTTTGCTTGTGGGGCCACTTGATAACCCACAAGCTATCCTTATGTGCTCAGGGATTTTTTGGGGTAAGATTACCAAATTCTATTTTCTTTTCGTCCTTCATAGCTACTGAGATACAGCTTTTGAGCATATGGATTATTTCAAGCAGTCGGCTTCATTTCAGGCCCATTGTCTGGGATTCATGCAGGCCTAATAGGCTTTATTGTGCCTAGAGCCTAGCAAATATACTTCTATATATTTAGCATTTGCAGATGGGACCAGGGCTTCTGCTTTCCAAATTGCTTTCAGTTTTTTATTATCTTTTGAGTGGTTTTTGTTCACAGGCAAAAGGGGGGGGGGTCATTTTTCAAGGCAAAGTTGCCCATTCCTTCCAACTGTGATGTGATTGCCTCTCTTCTTGTAAGCTATCATACTGGTAAAGGTCAGCAGTGAAGTGCTTTCTCTCAGAGCCTAATTTTGGAGACAGAATCAGCGCTGTGGATGGCCTTGCCCCTTGTCCTGCTAATGTGCACCTGGGCAAAATGAGTGACAAACGCATGCAATTTGCTATCGTACTGGAACACTGTACAGTACTCTCAGCTTGCCTGCATGGCAACTCTTGGAAACCCACTGCAGAACACACCTGAGAGTCTGAAGACAATGAGAAAGTTCAGCAGAAAATTGAAGGGTTTTCAGACATCAAATCTCATGGTAATGTGAATGTGTATTTTCTTCCCTTATCCCTTCAATCATTCAAATAGGGCAAAAGAAATCAGAAGTGGAAAACAATGACCGGTTACACAACGAAAGCAGGCTGATATGCAGATTATGGCAAGTTCATGTTAGAATAAAGACTGTCTTTTTGACTTATGAGAACTCCCGATCTAACAACTGCCCTGTACTTGTCTTTATTGAAGTTAGACCCAATCATACTACTCAGACCATGGAGTTATTAAATACTTATCGTTCAGTTTATTACATTGTATTACTGTATTATTATTGTTTTAATATGCTGTAACATCCTGGAATGATTGGCAAAAGGTAGTATAAACATCCTTAACTAGGAAAATAAAGATTGGTTGTTGCGGCAAAAGGAGGTAGAGGACAATCAAGTTAGGAAGACTGACAATGCCAGAGGTGTTTTTGAGAGGAGGATTTATTTTTGGACATGGACATGTGAACAGGCTGATTCTATGACCTGTGACCAATGAATGCAGTGGTGGGGTTGATGAATTCATGGGGGTGGGTGAGTTAAGATTGGAATTGTGTTTATTATCCCTGTCCTTTCTCTCCATGTCTTCATTGAGCTTTTTGTACAAAGCCCATATGTGCACAAGCTAAGCATGCCTGGCCTGTATACGTTGGATCTATATCTGGCAAGTGAACTCTGTGCAAAGATTCAGATAACACATGAATATAGGAGTCAGGACCAGGAGACATGGCCTGAGCATCCTCACTTCATGCTCGTTATCCATAAACTTTGGTCCGGTGAGCAAAGCTAATACGGAACAAGCAAGTGAGCCATATAGAGAACTAGATTTGCTAGCTACAAGCATTCAGCACAGACTGTTAAGTGGGTGCCATGAAAAATGACGATGCACTTATAATTAAACTCAGTCAATTTACCAGATTGGAAGGTAGCCAGTGTAACACTAATTTTTAATAAGGGATGTAGGAAACTACATAGCTATCATACTGACATCTCTTCCAGGTAAATTCCTAGAGGACATTATTGAATGTTAGAATAATTGAATATCTATCTATCTATCTATCTATCTATCTATCTATCTATCTATCTATCTATCTATCTATCTATCTATCTATCTATCTATCTATCTATCTATCTATCTATCTATCTATCTATCTATCTATCTATCTATCTATCTATCTATCTATCTATCTGTGCTTATATTTCTGCCAGAAATGTAGCTCTGTTGTAGGAAAAATAATCAAGAATCCCATTGTACCTCAAACCTCACACCCAATATTCTAGCATTTGCAGTCTACCTGACCCATTTCTTCCTACAATAAATACTTCAGTCTTTGCATTGTGTATTTAATTCTTTCTACCTACTTGGAGAGACAGGGGAAGGATAATTTGTCAGATAAATTAGAAATGTACTGTCATTCTGTATACTTATATACTGTACAGTTCAGTATGTATGTATTCTGATATAATACATTTTATTCCCCATTTTGGAATATATATTCCCTATTTTTTAATCAGATGATTATTCTTAATTTGTAATGACACCTGGGAAAAGACAAATGTATCATTTGTTTAACCATCCATCCATCCATCCATCCATCCATCCATCCATCCATCCATCCATCCATCCATCCATCCATCCATCCATCCATCCATCCATCCATCCATCCATCCATCCATCCATCCATCCATCCATCCATCCATCCATCCATCCATCCATCCATCCATCCATCCATCCATGTTATTTCTCTTCACAGGGGACTCAAGGTGGCTCACTCTCAATGAAAAGGATACCGTAATCACTAAAGATGGGAGGTATGTGCTTTGTACAAAGTATGAAACCACAGGTGAGTTCATCTCTCTCCCCTCAAGCTGTCTGGTCCACTTACTGGGCTCCACATGCTGCTGGGGTCCTTCTTTATATATATTCAACTTCCAAGCAACCAATATAGATATTTTTAATCTTAAGAGCATAATTGATACTAATTCTAAAATGTTCTAATGTTTGTGTCATTAAACGGTGCTTTTCTGGGATTTTTTTAGAAAACATTTGATCATACAGCGTGCAACGAATTAGAGGATACACTTTTTCTTCTTCTCTTTGCAAGGAACTTTAGAACATGTCTGTTCTTTTTTTTATATATCTGTTCCTTCACAAAGGCTATAGTTTAGACAAACATTTCTATTTTGCCATTTTACTACTAACAAATTTTTAGGCTGTTTTTATGTTCGGAAGCAAACTAATTCTGCTGCCAATAATTGTTTCATATGAGGAGTGTGAATTGTTCATTTAATCTCACACAGTTTCTAATTGTTTTGCTTTTAAAGAACATCCCGACAATAAACTGTTGATGTTTTCAGTGTACTGTCGACTAAGAAGACAAACAAGAACAAACAGTTCAAGTGTTGTATAACTACTTGTTAGGAAGTTGCAACAGGAGTTATAGCAGCTAAATTATCAGGAACACATTTTTTTTAAATATATCCATGAAAGCAGAGGTTCCAGGGGTCAAAAAATCATACATTCATTAACACATTATTGACAACAGATACTGGTCTATTAGAACAACTTTCTTGGGACCAGATGGAAAAGTGAGCACACTGATGGCACCAAAGCCAAAGGTCTGCACAACCTTACCCAATGGCTTCATGTAGTAAAATGGTGGTGTTGATGAGCAGAACCCATCCCTGGGGACCCTACAAATCAATAGTCACAGTGCTGACTAGGACCAGGGACTCACCAACACCAGCCCTCAAGGAAAGACTGGAACCTGTAAAACAATACTTACAAGAACCCTCCAAGAAAAGCAATTCAGAAGGATACCACAGCCAATGCTATTGAAAGCTACTGATAGATCCAACAGAACTAATGGGAAACATGTCTCTTGTCCAGTTCCAGGCATAGGTTAACCTCCAAAGTGACCAAAGCCGTCTCTGTTCCATAACCAGGTCTAAAGCTAGGAAATGGACCAAGAAAGTCTGCTTCATCCAGGAACTCCTGACCCTGAGAAGCTACCACCAATATCTTGTCCAGAAATGGAATGTTGAAGACTGATAATTATTCAGTACTGTACAGTGGGATACAAGGAGGTCTTTTTAAACTGAGGATTTATTACTAATGTTGGTACCATGCCTTGCTATTAAGAGGCATTCACAACTCCCCTTAACCTCAGACAGCTGTTATAAGCTAGGAAGGGCAAGAGTCCAGTTCACAGGTGGTGGCTTTCATCTCCCCAAGGATCATATCTTCAGACAACACAATGTGATACATAGCCATTCTCAGATGAGGAGACAATTTCATGTGAGCAAAATGGAGAAAAAATGGCATAAAATGGCACCAGTTGCTTAACAATGGAAAGAAAATTGCTTTCAGTAACAGATTGAAAGTGACAGAAAATATATTTGTGGGAGCAATCTACAAAGTGTTGCTGGCACGTACTTTCCATTCATTTCTTATGACAGAAGCACGAACAAAACAACATTGTATAATCTGTTTTACTGCCAATAAAATGGCAGCCATGTGCTAAACTCTTACCTCCTCCCTGCCTCTATATTCTACAGCCAGATGTTATTTCAGAGAGTATTTATACACCCTTGTTCAGGCAACTAATTAGTTTAAATGCACAGAACCCTGATGTCTAATGATGATGACCTTCAGTAACTTACAAGAGTTGAGTTGTATAATATAATATGGGATGAGAGATGCGAGCATGTCACAAGTCAGCCATTTTGAGTGGTGGCCTCTATGTTCATTATAAAATATAATTCTGGTCTTAGTGATTTTTTAAAAATGGCTGTTTAATATCCAGTATTAGGTACCTAACCAATATATATTTTGGTTAGGAATCTGCTACTGGATACTATATATATATTGTACAGAAGACTCTATTCTTCTCAGTTCATTTTCTCACATGGTAGAATAAAATGTCACATTATCTAGCAGTTGATGACAATATTTAAATGAATGATATTGCATTTTGTTGCTCTCTTACATCACACAAAGGGATATGTAAAGAGCTCTTAAAATGTCAGACTCTGTTTGGGGACCTTTACCATTACTAGTCAGGAAAAAGTCACATAAATAAAAAAGAAAGCATCATTAGCTGTATTTTTTTACAACTAACATTTAATCTAGTGCATTTAAAACCAACATTTCTTCACTAAGCTGACCAGTTAATGTACTGCCATTTCTCTCTCTCTCTCTCTCTCTCTCTGTGTGTGTGTGTGTGCATGTGCACGTGTGCGCATGCAAGAATAGCACACTTCATTCTGCCACGGCTTAAGATGTATTTCAGTATTTTCTCATGTGCAGTTTTGGCTACAGTACAGTGCACAGTTCAAAAGGGAAAAGGAGAAGGAATACTTAGAGATCATAAATTTCATTTTTGGGAAATCAGTTTAATTTACTGTTCTGCGCCAGATGGGATGAAAGGATGACAGACCTCTTATGCAATATCAGCCAAGGTTAAAAATGCAATTTCCAGTTTATTAAACTGCAGAAGGTCGTACTTTAGTAATTGCATGCCTACTACCATAGCTTCTCAGGAGACCACTGCATACATTGCAAAGAATCCATCATCTTCTTGGTGAATGAATGATGCCTGTTTTTCTGTAATACATGCTGCCATTTCTGACTTTGCCTTCAATCATTTGGAGAAATAATACATGTGTCTACCCTATTCTTCTCTTAAGAATGAATTTTCAGATGCTTTGATTCTGTTCACAGAACCTTTTTGTATACACTGTATGGCGCTGCACATTCAAGAATGCCAACTCACAATAGTCTTCCAATTTACTATGCATCTCCTGGCAGTTCTGCATTTTAGCAAGCCTCTATCTAAAGCAACCTTGCCCAACCCAATGCTCCCTGGATGAGTGGGACTAGGGAATCATCCTGAGGTACCAACAATTGTGGGTGATGGGTGTTATAGTTTAACATACTAGAACAGTGCCAGGTTGAAAATTCTATTCTGTTTGCCTCCTAGTAGCATGGGATCACTTCAAAGTGGACAGATGTTAGCATTTATGATATGTCTCTACATCGTAATTTGATGAAGTTCATTGGGGATGAAATTGGTTAGTAGTTAAAGAGGCTTTGGGAGCAGTGAAAAGATTTTTTTAATAGTTATTTGCGGTTGCTTTTAGTGCTTTTTAAAATTTATCCTCTGTTTTATATTTGTTGTAACTGCCCAGAGTAGGCACTAATGGGAGTGGGATAGAAATTGAATGAATGAATGAATGAATGAATGAATGAATGAATGAATGAATGAATGAATGAATGAAGATGTCTCACTTTTTGGAGATGAATGACTAAAGTAACAATTTTTACTAGTGATGTTGCTAAATCTATTTTACCCACAGGTGTCAAAATGGTTACCATCACTCAATATTTTCAATGAAAATACGTGGCTATAATCAACCACTGTGTTGTTTCTACAATTGCTCTACAGTTCACTGTATTTTCAGACTTTGGAGCACACCACTAAATTATGGGGAGCTCTTGACAGAGATAGGGCTACCACTTGACACTGCTGACATATCGAGAAAGTCATATTCAGGGCCATCTATTGGAAAACAGGCATGTGAGCTATCATACACACACATAGTGTGAGCATTTATATGTTATACAGTACATACTATACACTTATTAACACATATTAATACAGTACATTTGATTAATGCATGGCATCTGTTCTCCCAGTGCAAGAAAAAAATCTCTCTAAGCTGAGATCATACATTTTTCTATTGTTATGCAGGAAAATGTGTACGAGTACGTGCCATCCAGATGGGCTGTTCTGAATTACCTCAATAAAAGCTTTCTTTCCAAAGCAAATAGCAGGCATGCTGCAGGAGACAAAGTGTTAAAATCCACCCACTCCTGTCTGGATTACACACCTCTTGTGTGTGCTGTTCATGTTAAAAGAAAAAAAAAGCTATTTACTGTATGTTAATTGCCTGAATGAGGTCACCCACAGGGAGAATCCAGAAATGCCTTTTCTATACTTCCATTTGACCTGAATTAATCTTTCATGTTAGTAGCTCATTCCAAGGATGCTCTCTCTTTCTCCCTCTTCAAACTATCACTGCCTCTGATCTATTATATATTTTGTTATCTTTATTTTCACATGCTGGCATGTGCCTCTTCTCAAACCCATACCTGGTCCCATTTCTCTGACTTCCCTGCCATCACTCTGGCTGCACCCTTCCTCTTTGTGTTGCCTGGAGCATTGTGGCAAACAGGAAGTGGGAAATGGCTGGAAATTCCCATGGAAACACAGGTGTGTAACCTGTGGGGAGTGGGAGAGGGAAACAACTTCCCTCACAGCCCTCATAAGCTGGCAGCCTGTTAGAAACCTCAAATCCATTGTTCTAGTGCACCTTTAAAACCATGCCAGCATAGCAACATAGCAAAGCACACAATTACATCTCCCTTTCAAGAGTTTACCTTCCTCATTGCAAAGATAGTTAGCCAAGAAGGAAGATGGCGATCATCAAGATAACACAGCACAGGTGAAGAAGGAGGGAAATGGTGTTTTGCAGCAGAAGACAAGAGGGAAGAGATCTTATCCTTCTCAGCCACTGTCCCACAATGACAGGAGATATTTCTAGAATGGCAACCAGGAAGCCAGATGCCTAGGGGGTATGCAATAAAAGGAGGAAGCGCTGCAAAAGAAGGGAGATGCTTACCCTAGCGGTGTCACCATGCACGTCACCACTCACAATACATGACACAACCATTTGTGCTTTGAAACAACATGGTTATAATTCTTTACCAGGGAAGAGTGAAAAGTCCTATTTAGCTTTGGTCTAATATGGATTTCTTCCAGTGTGAAAAAACTTGGAGAAACATTGGAGAGGAGGGGGAAAACCTGAGACAAGTCATGAATTGTTTGGAGCACAAAAACTAATTCAAGAAGTACAGACTACTACAACACTCCAGAGTGGTATAACACCCATTTGATTCTCCCTATAGTTCAGACCAAAGTCTTGTCTGTATCCTATCATCTATGAATTTAGGCAAAACATACTGGGGGAAATCCTGTTGTGTAATTTTGCTCTGGCGTAACCTGGATTGGGTGCCAGAAAAATTTAATTAAAACTAATATATTATAAACTATTAAAAGCTTTTCCATCAGCACATCCCTGAAGGCAGAAGGTTTCCTGAGGGCAGAAGGGAGCCCCAGGGAGTTTTCAAACCTGAAAGGAGGGGGATAGGAAACTTTTAATTAATTTTAATTAAATATTTTTGGAACCTCATCTGGGTTATTTTGGCATGAAGTTATGTCAGCAGGATTCTACCTGCTGTAATAAGTCTGTTTGGAGTTATATATACAGTATTTGGGCAAACTCTTAACAGTGTATAGCTTCTTAATGTTTATGATCCCTGCAAAGTTCAAGCAGAGGCTGCAGGGGTATTTATGTGTTGTTAAATGTGTTTTTTGTGAGCGCTCACGAACTTGCAAGCTCTGCAAGTTCTAACAATAGCCCAACAATGTTCTTGTTGGCAACAGGATTCTTCTGCTACCTTAACTTTATAGTTTTATTCCATTAAATTGCCCAGCACAAGAACATTGGACCATGCTGTAATACCTGTCAGGGCACTGTGTACTCTTTAAAGGAATCTGATGAACTAACGGATATTCTGAGATTTTTGTTCTCTTCTTCAGTTAATTGCATATACCGAGTCTTCATTGTGGTTGATGTTTCACTATTTTGCTAGACTTTTGTGCACTCTTAAAGGATGTTTTAATAACCTCAACATCAGTTTAGCATTTGTAAACAAGGCTGTATCTTTGTTTCTGTTTTTTGTAGACACCAATACTTAGTACTGAAGACGGCAATTTTTGTTCAGAACATTTAGCTTGAGGAGCCTTTGAACATTATTATCATTGCATGATAGGCAGCTTTGGAGATTGTTAGATATTTTTTCAGTGGGTCTTTCTTTAGAAGCAATTCTTTACTCCTCTTTTCCATCCAGAAGTATTCTAATTATGTACCGAGGACCTATGTGATTAGCTGCTACTCAGATAATAGTTTGTTTATTACTGCAGTCCTATGCCTAATTTCAAAATCCCTTCAGAAGTATTTTAAGAGGGATCAAGGGACGGTCAAATGGGTGAAGAAGGAGGAGGAGGAAGAGAAGGCAAAGATCCTGCCCATGGATGGTTTTAGGCTTGCCCTCACTGGTGTGTTGCCAACAATTTTCTCCAAGGGAATGCAGCCCTCAACACAATTCCATATATTCTTTTTTGAAATATATAATTTTATTTAATGGAAAAAAGATATATACAAACACTACAACTGTACAAAACTCTACATTGAATCAACTTATAAAATAACATACCCTACTTCTCTACCCTGTACAGTGGGGTCTTGACTTAAGAACGGCTCTCATAGGAAAATATTGACTTGACTTAAGTACTTAGATTTGAGTTAAGAACTGAAAAAAACCACGTGGGAGGCAGGGGAAGTGCAAAATTTGAACTTTCAGTTAACTGTTGGCCAGTGAAAAGGGTGCCTGTCTGCTTCCTCACTCCTCCCAGCGTTTAGAGAGTGGATTGGGAGACAGTCTTCGGACTGCCTGGTACTGTCCTGCCTGGACTGTCTTTTCCCTGCCTTCCCTGAACCTTTCTTGACCTAAGAAAAAAAGAAACAAAATATCCCCCTCTAGTGGTCGAAGGCAGAACAGCAGCTTCCCATTAGTTTCTATGGACGGAAAAGAGCAGATACGGATCAAATGGTTTTCAATGCATTCCTATGGGAAATGCAGATTTGACCTGAGAACTTTTTGACTTGAGAACCGCCTTCCAATATGGATTAAGTTCTCAAGTCAAGACCCCACTGCACCACCCCTCTCCCAGAACTAGTTTCATATTCTTCATTCTTGTATTTCATTTGTTGTTGTTTAGTCATTAAGTCATGTCCGACTCTTCGTGACCCCATGGACCAGAGCACGCCAGGCCCTCCTGTCTTCCACTGCCTCCCAGAGTTTGTTCAACTTCTTGTTGGTAGCTTCGGTGACACTGTCCAACCATCTCATCCTTTATCGTCCCCTTCTCCTCTTTCCTTCACACTTTCCCAATATCAGGGTCTTCTCCAGGGAGTCTTCTCTTCTCATGAGATGACCAAAGTATTGGAGCCTCAGCTTCAGGATCTGTCCTTCCAGTGAGCACTCAGGGTTGATTTCCTGCAGAATTGATAGGTTTGTTCTCCTTGCAGTCCAGGGGACTCTCAAGAGCCTCCTCCAGTACCACAATTCAAAAGCATCAATTCTTCAGCAGTCAGCCTTCTTTATGGTCCAGCTCTCACTTCCATACATCGCTATTGGAAAAACCATACCTTTGACTATGTGGACCTTTGTCGGCAAGGTGATGTGTCTGCTTTTTAAGGTGCTGTCAAGATTTGTCATCGCTTTCCTCCCAAGAAGCAGGCATCTTTTAATTTCGTGGCTGCTTTCACCATCTGCAGTGATCATGGTGCCTGAGAAAGTAAAATCTGTCACTGCCTCCATCTCTTCCCCTTCTATTTGCCAGGAGGGGATGGGACCAGTGGCCATGATCTTAGGTTTTTTTTTATGTTGAGCTTCAGAACATTTCTTGAGCTCTCCTCTTTCACCCTCATTACGAGATTCTTTAATTCCTCCTCAATTTCTGCCATCAGAATAGTATTGTCTGCATATCTGAGGTTGCTGATATTTCTTCTGGCAGTCTTGGGATTCCTCCAGTCCTGCCTTTCGCATGATGTATTCTGCATATGAGTTAAATAAGCAGGGGGACAATATACAACCTTGTTGTACTCCTTTCTCAGTGTTGAACAAATCAGTTGTTCCATATCTAGTTCTAACTGTTGCTTCCTGTCCCACGTAGAGGTTTTTCAGCAGATAGATAAGGTGGTCAGGCACTCCCATTTCATTAAGAACTTGCCATAGTTTGTTGTGGTTGACACAGTCAAAGGCTTTTGTGTAGTCAATGAAGCAGAAGTAGATTTTTTTTCCTGGAACTCTCTGGCTTTCTCCATAATCCAGCACATGTTAGCAATTTGGTCTCTAGTTCCTCTGCCCCCTCGGAATCCAGTTTGTACTTCTGGGAGTTCTCGGTCCACATACTGTTGAAACCTACCTTGTAGGATTTTTAGTGTAACCTTGCTAGCATGTGAAATGAGTGCAATTGTACAGTAGTTGGAGCATTCTTTGCATTGCCCTTCTTTGGGATTGGGATGTATTTCATACCGGCCCCCATTTTTCTCCAATAATACATTGATTCTTCCCTTTCTGAAACACATGTATCAGAAACAAATTCCATATTTCTTTAAAAACATTATACTGTATTTCAGTGTTCCTTTTCTTCACAGGTTATTTCGTCATTAATTGCCATATGAGTCCTCCATGCTAATTTGATTATTACTTTTCCAAGTTTTTGCAAATATTAACCTTGCCACTGTCACCGTTATAATAATTAATTCCTTTTCTTCACTCTTCAATTGATTGTTATTAACCATATTCAACATTGGGGACATTTGTACATCCACACCAATTATTTCCCTAATTGTTGACCAGTCCTTCTTCCTTATTTTACAAAACCACCACATATGAAGGTGGTGCTGGGGGCTTCTTTTTCCCCCTGTAACCCTGGTCACTGACCTGTGGAGTCCCTCAGGGTTCCACTGGGAGAGACTATTTGGAGTTTTGGGGTTTGGTTCACCAATATGAGGATGGCACCCAACCTTACCTCTCCTTGCCACCTAAATCTGAGGAAGCTACTTTGACTCTAGATCAGTGTTTGGTATCAGTACTGGATGAGGATGAATAAACTGAAAATTGATCTAGACAAGGCAGAGGTGCTCCTGATCAGTCGAAAGGCAGCTCTAGGAGTAGGGATGCAGCTGGCACTGGATGTGCAGTTTGCAGGTACTCCTAGATTCATCTTTGAGCCTGATGACCAGGTCTGGGCAGTGGCCAGGAGTGCATTTGCATAATTAAAATTAGTACAATAGTCATGTCTGTTTGTTGACAGATCTGATCTGATCCCTAGTTACATCCTGGCTGGGTTACTGTAACACGCTCAATGTGGAGCTGTGGATGGAAAGTGACAGGAAACTTCAGCAGGTCTAAAATGCAGCAGCCTGATTGCTGACTGGAGCTGGTTACAGGGATCACGTAACACTCTGCTACAGCAGCTTCACTGATCAGTTATTGGCCATAATTTAAAGTGCTGGTTTTAACCTATAAAGCTCTAAATGGCCAGGGTCCCAGCTACAGTGGCGCCTCGCTAGACAATGATAATCCGTTCCACTGAAATCGCTGTTTAGCGAAATCATTGTCTAGTGAAAAGCATTTCCCCATTGGAATGCATTGAAACCTGTTTAATGAGATCCAATGGGGAAGAATCGTTGTTGTCTAGCGAAGATCGGCCATAGGAAAGCGGCTTTGCGAACCGCCGATCAGCTGTTTAAATTGCTGTCTTGCGAAGCTTAGATCCCGAAAACACCTTTTTGCGAGCGTGAAGGGAGCTGTCAAAATCGTCGTCTAGTGAAAATCAGTTTGAGAAGTAGGGACCAAACATTGTCCAGCGAAATTCCCCGATAGGAATCACTGTTTTGCGAATCGCTATAGCGATTGCAAAAAGCCAATGTCTAGCGAAAAAACTGTCATGCGTGGTAACTGTCTAGTGAGGCACCACCGTATCTCACATTATGAGCCAGCTTGGTGTTAAGATCATCAGGAGATGCCTTTCTCTTGGTCTAACTACCTTCACAGGTGTGTCTGATGGGGATACAAGAGAAAGCCTTCTCTGTTGCTGCTCCCAGACTTTGGAACTCCCTCCCACAGGAAGCCAGGCTCTCCCCATCTTTACTATCTTTTTGCAAACATGCAAAGACCTTTCTCTCCAGGCAAGCCTTCCCTCAGTAACCAGCTACCTGTGTGTGATTTTTAGATAGACTGTTATGCATTACTGCTTCGACTGGATTTTTAGTACTACTTGTGTTTTCCATTTTTGTATTTTCAATTTCTCAGACTGAATTTTTTAAAAAACGTTTTCTATATGTACAGATTTTTGCTTTAAGATTGCCCATTAATGACGTAAGATATCTCCTTATACATTGTTTGTAATTTTAGATATTGTCTTTTAATGATGTTAACCACTGTGGTATACTCATTGTTTTCAACTTTAAATATTGTCTTTAATTGTTGTAAGCCGCCTTGAGTCCTTTTCAAGGAGAAAGGTGGAATAAAAATATTTTAAATAAAAATAAAATAAATATTATTTTTTACATCTCCAACACTGAGATGGTAAATTTTTATTTATTATATTCAACTTCACTGGTGTTATGTACCATCTCTATACTAGCATATAACAGTTTTCCTCAACCTGTATGGACATATTTTTCACAGTGCCAAGTATATGTTCAAGCTGACTGGATGATTCAGTGATTGGAGTTTTAGAAGAGGTAGCTGTGGACAAGTGGACAAGTTCATTTCCTCAAACAGCTCTTGGAGATGGGTTGAGAATTTGATTACCCACTGTTTTTCCTGGGAGAGGAGCCAGCCTATGAAGCCTTGGGCAAGATGTGCAGTCCTAGAACTTTAGCATAAGGAAGCACTAGTAAACTGAGTACTTTGCACCAAAAAAAACTGTGGGGCGGATCAAGATGAAGTTGGAATTAATTTGACAGCACATACTGATTATTGTTAAGTAACTATAGTTTGGGTCCAAAGCTTGTGAACATCTAAACAGTTAGACATTTTTCAATTTTAGTTTTCTCCCATAATGCTATGGAAAGTTCTTATATTCGCTAAATCATACCTTGCCCTTAACATGAAAAAAAAAACACACACTCCTTTCTTGGCCAAAGTGTTATGCCAGCCATTCAGGAGATGTTGGTGAAAAAGCAGCACTGTGCAAGGTAGGATGATGTTGAAAGAATTATGAAAGAGTTCCCCATGCTGAGTGCTACATGAAGTTAAAGATAGTGGAACATTTTAAACCTTCTCCAAAGAGTGAAAATGCTAATATAACCAATTGCAAGTTACATAAATAAATAAAATGTACCCTTATTATGCAAGGGTGTTGGATTTTCACAAATATTAGTTTTATATGGTAACAATATTTGCAGCTAATAGAGTTCCCTGACTATGGAGAAGTGGGGGAGCAAATATTGTAGAGAAATGATTGCATCATAAACTGTTTCCACATTAAGCGAGATGTGTGCTGGAAAGCAATGCCATATTGTATTATGGTGCATTGCAAGTGCATAATGATTTCTCCTGTGTTCTCTATCTTCTTGGATATCTCCCAAGAGGGGGATTGCTGCTTTCTTTCTATCAAAAAAATTGCAGTCACTGGCACTGCCCTGTTTCCCTGAAAATAAGACCTAACCTGAAAATAAGCTCTAGTATGATTTTTCAGGATGCTAATAATATAAGCCCTACCCCACAAATGAGCCCCAGTTGAGTGAAACCCCATCCTCCACCATTGTGCAGCAATCAGAAGATGACATGACTGTATTTGAATAAATATAGATTGTTGTACATGAAAAAATAAAACATCCCTGAAAATAAGCCCTAATGTATTTTGGAGCAAAAATTAATATAAGATCCTGTTTTATTTTTGGGGAAACACCGTAGTCTAACCCATTTTGGGGAGAGCTGGCATCTCCCCAAGATGGGTTAGACTACAATATCCATTACCTTTAGTCAGCATGCTCATGGCTATGCTGGTTGAGGATTAGTTGAGAAATGAAGACTGAGGGGAGATGTGAAATTGAAAGGCTGTCATACAGAGGAGGGGCAAGATCTGTTCTCGATCATCCCAGAGTGCAGGATACACAACAATGGGCTCAAGTTAAAGGAAGCCAGATTTCGGTTGAATTTCAGGAAAAACCTACTAACTGTTAGAGCAGTACGGCAGCGGAATCAGTTACCTCAGAAGTTGGTGAGTGCTCCCACACTGGAGGCATTCAAGAAAAACTTGGATAATCACCTGGCAGATATGCTTTGATTATATTCCTGCATTGATCAGGGGGTTGGATTTGATGGCCTTGTAGGCCCTTTCCAACGTCACTTTTCTATGATTCTATGAGTTGGATCCCAAAACAAAGAGTAATGTCAGCCTGGGGTAGTATGAGCTATATGAAGGAAAGAGGGCTCCCTATAGCTGGTGTGCATAGATAAAGGGGGCACCCATCTCCATAAAGCGTAGTGGAATGTGGGACTAGGAACAGGGAGAGTTGGATTCTAGCATCCAGTGAGCCATGAATCTGATCAGCTTCTCTAGCAAGTGCTGTGTTGATTGCACAGTTGCAGTCCTTGTTAGACAAGAATTCCCTGATCATACTGGTCCGTGTACAGTGGTGCCTCGCATAGCGAGGTTAATCCGTTCCGGATTAACCTTCGCTATGCTGAAGCATCGTTGAACGGGACAGAAAAGCCCATTGGAACGCATTAAACATGGTTTAATGCGTTCCAAATGGGCCAAATACTCACCGTTCAACGAAGCTTCGTAATGGCCGGCAGCCATTTTCGCGCCCTCGCCTCGCTTAACGAGGGCGCGAAAACGCTGCGCGCGGCCATTTTGGGCCATTTCCGGGCTTCCGGCGGCCATTTTGGCCGCCGAACAGCTGATTGTCGGGCTTCGTTTTGCGAAGATTGGTAAGCGAAACGCTTACCGGTCTTCGCAAAGCGAATTGAGCCCTATTCAAAAGACGTTAAGCGATCGCATTAGCGATCCGAAAAAACGGATCGCTATGCGATTTCGTCGTTATGCGGTGCGCTCGTTAAGCGAGGCACCACTGTATTGGTAATCTCTAGGACTGATTACTGCTATGCCCTCTATGTGGGGCCGCCTTTGAAGGGCACACAAAAGCTTTAGCAGGTACAAAATGCTATAACTAGGTTAGTATTGGGAGCAAGGAGGTATGATCACATCTCCATTATCCTGGCTCACCTGCGTTGGTTGCCTGTTTGCTTTTGTGTCAAATCCAAATTGCTAGTGTTAACTTAATGGTCTGTGACCTCACTACCTGCCAGAGCACCTTTCCTTAAGATTGTCTACTTGGGCCACCCAATCTATCCAGGCTTCCTATATATGCACAAAACACCAGCTATTGGGAGATCCTTCTCCTTCATGGGTCTATATTGTGACAGAGGTGTTGTTATTGTTAGCTGTTAACCACCTAGAGTAGTACTGTGTTATTAGATGAGTGGAATTGAAATGTAATTAATTAATTATAAATTCATGAGAACGGCTGACGGTCATATTCCAAAAGATCTCCTGTATGGAGAATTAGTGCAGGGAAATCGCCCCAAAGGGAGACCACAGCTGCGATACAAGGATACCTGCAGGTGGGATCTGAAGGCCTTAGGAACAGACCTCAACAGATGAGATACCTTGAAATCTGGGCATTCAGCCTGGAAGCAGGCGTTGCATCATGGCCTCTCCCATTTTGAAGAGGCACTTGTCCAGCAGACCAAGGCAAAGAGGCAGTCCTGAAAGCAGCAAAATCAGGGAGCTGGACAGGGGACAGATTGTATCTTCAGTGTGAAAGGGATTGTCACTCTCAAATTGGCCTTCTCAGCTACACTAGACGTGTTCCAAGTCCTCTATTCAGAGCATGTTACCATAGTCTCTCGAGACTGAAGGATGCCGAATCTCTAAAAAATTATACATTTTTAAATATAGGAGAGGGAACTGTATATCATTGTGATCAACTTGGAGAAAAGTGGGGGAAATGAAAGCACAATTCAAATGAATATTCTGTCCTTCAAATGAAGGTGTATAAGTCAGGAACAAAGATCTACTCTTTTGCATAGTGTGTTCTATCCCCATAGTCTGAATGTCTCAAAATGGCTTTGAATTAGTATTAAATCATCAGAGGGACCATAATTATGGCTGTATTGGTTGAGCAGTCCAGATGGTTGCTCTGGAACCTTCTAAGGAAATAAAAGCTACGATGGAATCCTTTCCGTGTATATTTGCATGGACTGATGTCTTTCATTTATACCTGAATGCCTAATGATTGTGATTTCCTAAACCTGTTTTATTAGGTACATAGTTGTCTGTAGAGGTGAATTAATTGTGCCTCCTACTGGGCCTAAATGCTTTGTTGTGTTACTTTTTGCTGATAAATTGGAATCCTCAGCTTACATGAGAAAACGAGGCATTATTAAGTGCCTAGAGGGCATTCTCTTTTGCTGCTCTCAGACTTTGGAACTCCTTCCCACAGGGGGCTAGGCTGGCCTCATCTTTGCTATCCTTCTGCAAGCAGGTGAAGACCTTTCTCTTCAGGCAGGCTTTCTCTGAGTGACTGGCTACCTGAGTGAAGTTTTTAAATGGATTGTTATACCGTATGGCTTTCGATGTGTTTTTATGTTGCTTATGTTTTGTAGTATGATATTTGTTTGATCCTTTTAGGATTTGTATAGTCACCATTGTTAGCTTTAAATACTGTCTTTAATGACGTAAGCTGCCTTGGGTCTATTTTAAGGAGAAAGGTGGGTTAAAATATTTTTTAAAAATAAATAAAATAAGTAAAAAGAGAGGGTAATTTGGAATGGCTGATCTAGGTTTTTCCGGCTGTAATTTGGAGTATTTAGAATAATTAACTACATTTTTGTGTTTTTTAGTAAAATAAATGTCCCACTGTCTGATGATGCAAGATGAGGAAGGTGGCAAAATTAGGACCTCTGACAAGGGTCTGCCAAATCTGGTCAAGATCTTTACGGGCTAGCATCAGCCAATGTAGATAGACTTATACAATACAGTATACAAAAAGCAGTTTGTTCATGTCTAAAACTAATGCTCGGCAGCTTACTTTAATTTAATTCTAAATGGACTGAATCTGTTGACAAACTGTTAACAGATTCAGACATTATACGTATAATTCTTTAGATATATGTGAAATTCTCGAACCCCTGTTTTAAAAATGTCAACCTACTTAATATTTCTAAAGGCTACTTAACCCCCTTTTTTGTATGCATGAGTCATTAGGTTTCCTTATATGCTTTTGAAATACAGTGCTCATACCACAATATCAAGATATGTGTCTCCAAAAGGGTTTTTAAAAAGATATTTAGCTTTTAATCAAGAGACAATATTACAACAATCACAAAACTTCAATGTATTGCAGTGTTAATGTACTCAGCGGGAGTCTTTGTATCCGTATAGTAATAATCTGACGGTTATCTATGAGTTTATAGATGTTTTAAGTATCTTTTTAATGAATCCAATATAATGATATTCATATGTAATACTGAGAATCTTAGAAATGTGATTCTGGAAAAAAAATCTGTGTTTGATTAGATGCTTTAGCTCCACTCCCAGTGTCTACTAAAGCAGCCAGTCTCAACATTTTTGGCCACAGCTGGCTAGGAGCTTTCTTTCTTTCTTTCTTTCTTTCTTTCTTTCTTTCTTTCTTTCTTTCTTTCTTTCTTTCTTTCTTTCTTTCTTTCTTTCTTTCTTTCTTTCTTTCTTTCTTTCTTTCTATTTCTATACTAGCCCATTAGTGTTGCCACTCTCTAGGCAGTTCACAATAAAATCACAATAAACTATATAATAATATATAATGCAATTGACATCTTGTTACTTAGCAGCAATTTGTTTCTGCAACTTATGCAATTTAATTTCTGTATGCATAAATAGCCAATGGAATTCTGGCCATTGCTTATAACGACTTACAGTACTTCCAAGCTGTGCATCATCCTAGCTGAGAGGGGAGTGATAAGCCCCCCCCTCCACAGCAGACCATGATCCTTTCTCCATCGTTCCAAAGGCCAGTGATTAACAACTGAATTTATATAATAGTGAGAAATGAAATACTGGGTTCTTTGCCTGGGCTACTAAGAAATCTACAGTAATGCTCTGGTCAAGCTTCTCATGAATTTTAAAGCAAGGGCAGGGAGCACGTTTTAAAGCAAGGGCAAGAGGATCCCTGAGAAGCTCTTTGGGAGATTTTTAGTATCTTTCCATATCACTATTGTTTAACCACAGGAACACAAGAAAAACTTGCTTGGCCCTCTTCAGTGGTTCTTAACCTTTGTTACTCGGATGCTTTTGAACTGCAACTCCCAGAAACCCCAGTCGGGACAGCTGGTGGTGAAGACTTCTGGGAGTTGCAGTCCAAAAACACCTGAGTAACCCAAGGTTAAGAACCAGTGCGACTGCTGAAATGGAGAAGACGAATTAGGGAAAGAAAGGCATGGATTCTCATATTGGGCTGAACATGTGCTGAAAGCACTCAGCACCTCCTTAGTGTACTGTATTTCTGCCTAGGGGTGGGTGGAAAAAATATTTGATTTCAGTTTTGTTGCATTCATTCCATCTGCATTCTCATTCCCTTTTTGGTCCATATCAGGTATCAGATTGTGGAGATTTTTTTTTCCTTCTTGCTGCATATCAATATCTATATATTTCTCTAAAGATGCCTATTGTCATTTGCACATCCTTGTTCCAGACGTTGAGTTTTCCTTCAACATGTATTTATAAGAGGACAAAAATACATATACAAATAGATGTATTCCAGATTCCAAAATACGGTCATTCTGTGACAAAATCTGTTGCAGGTCCTCAGAAAGAAATTTTTCGTTTCTTTTTCAATAAGCTTTTGCTGGAAAAAAAAATGATATAAGTGTTTTAAACTAATGACTTTTTTGATTGTAGCCATTTATACCAAACAACTGCATTATATCTAAACTACATATAGATTTTTTTAAACAAAATCACTAGAACCGTGGTCACAATCTATCATTTTCCCTTTTTGTATGTTTTTAAATTGATTTTCCTCATCTGCAAGAAGCAACAATGAAGTTGATCAATACACCCTCTGGAAAAATCAATATACCCATAAATGTGGTGGTTACTATAATGCCACTCTTCTCATTTTATTCCAAGGGTCTAGTTCTAATAGTTACTGCCCTGAAAAAAATGAGCATAGAATTGGGTAAATGAAAAAGCTTTGCTGGTATAACTAGGTGCCAATATGATGGTGTCACAGAGGAACCAAGGTGTTGAGTCAATACAAACAGATCTCAAAGAGTTGCTTTCTTAAATAAGCAGCAGCACTTGATCTCTTCTCTTGTCTGCTTTTGTAATCCTAGTACAGTATTGGATCAGATCCTATGTCAAACCAGCCTTAATGGGACACCAATGTCCTACAGTAGCTTCCATCCGTGGTTCACAACCTTGGGTAACCAAGGTGCTCTTGGACTGCAACTCCAAGAAACCCTGGCCAGCACAGCTAGTGGTGAAGGCTTCTGGGAGTTGCAGTCCAAGAACAGGACTAGGAACCACTGGTCTAAGTGGTATAAGATGACAGATGGCTTCCACTTTTCCATGTACAGGAAATGTTAAGACAACAATATTTTCAATGAGATCAAATATGGCTTTATGTTACAAGAAACAAGATTTCAAGTTACATATGTTCATCAGCTTCCAGGTTTTGGCGTTCAAAGAATAGTAAGATGTCCTCTTTTAAAGTGAATGTCTTCTGTTTTTAGAGGTTATCAATGGATGGTCCTCTGTCTCAAAGAATCTTCTGTTAGTAAAGCTGTATAGTCCAAGATAAAGAACTAAAAGAGTAGAGAATAGAATATGATGTGCTGCAACATACTTCTACATATGCTTCTACAAATTAACTAGCACATTAAAATTATATGCCAATTTATGTCTGGGTGCATGTGCGCATTTTCATCTTTTTGATAATGTGTAAGTGGCAACCCTATCTATTAAACTTTACCTCTTCATACCTCTTTGCCATAGTGGGCAATCACTGGGCATGTTTCACTGCTTCTTGAAAAGCTGATGTAAGTGACAAGGACCCAAATGACTAGAGGCTGTCAGTTATCACAGAGAAAAGCAAAAGCTGGGAAGCAAGAGGTGGTAGAAAGTCAAAAGGCAACATTTGGCACAAGAATTTAGTGGTAGCTCAGATGAATGATAGTATTTCTTTGCCAGAGGAAATAATGCTGTCTATTCATATTCAGTTCAGCACAGTTCATTTCCAGGCCCAACAGGTAACCATCAATTTGGCACTCCACCCTGCCTCCTCTGGGCACTGCTGCCAAGCGGGTACCCACTGGAGGGGATGGGCTGCTGAATCATACATTATCTGTTTGTTCTGGAAACAAACTGGGCCAAACCACTGAACTTGTGCCCATCTCTAGTACCAACATCAAATTCAGTTTGAAATGTGGCTATTCACCCAAGCATTCAACACTTGGTGAAATCATACCTTGCTTTCCAACCTTTCAGGCTGCTGTTTTTTTTTTCTTTGAAATTGTTTTAAGGTCTTTTTTAAAAAAATATTTTTTTACAGTACTTGAATTGTTTTAGATTCTTTTAACATGATTTTACTGGTTGATGCAGTCCAACACCGTCTGAAGAGTCACATGTTCCTTACTCCTACTGTTGCAGTCAGTGCTTGAAGTAACAATAGATTAACATTTCAAATAACATTCAAAAAAGTAGAAAGCAGGATCCAGACAACTAGACTACTCATCTCTACCTCAATGCCATGATGTTCAGAATATATCATTAAATAATCAGCCCATAAGTACTTAGAAAAAAACACAGTGATTATTGAGAGCTCTTCAAGAATCGTCGTTTCATCGTTTCGTTGTTTAGTCGTGTCCGACTCTTTGTGACCCCATGGACCAGAGCACGCCAGGCCCTCCTATCTTGCACTGCCTCCCAGAGTTGTGTCAAATTCATGTTGGTTGCTTCGCAGACACTGTCCAGCCATGTAATCCTCGGTCGTCCCCGTCTCCACTGGGTAGGGTAGTTAGGCAGTAGAAATGAAATGCACTTATATAGCATGGACAATATCTGCCTTAGTAAAAGTATGTGTGAAAGAGACCTAGGGTCAAACTAAACATGAGTTAATATGCTGCGGTTAAAAAAAAGCTAAAGCATTTCTGAGTTGCATCAAAATTATATCAAGAATGGAGGAAGGAATAATCTGCTTTGGTTAGACTAATCTGGAGCACTGCGTCCAGTTCTGGGTACCAAAAGTTTAGAAGGATATGAAAAGATGGAAGATGTCCAGAGGAGTGTGATAAAGGTGGTAAATGGTCTGGAGACCATGCCCTGTGAGGAATAATTGAGAGAGCTGGGCATGTTTAATCAGAAGATTGAGAAGTGACACGATAGCCACCTTCAAATATTTGAAGGGCTGTCCTAAGGAAGATGAAGCAAACTCATTTTCTGTGGCTCCTGATTATAGAATCTGAACCAAGGATTCAAATTATGAGAAAGGAGATCTCAGCAAAACATTAGGAAGAACTTCTTGATGTTAAAGAGCTGGAGTGAACTATTTTGGAATGTGGCAGTTTCTCCTTTGCCAAAAGTTTTTAAACAGAGATCAGATGGCCATTTGTCAGGAATACTTTATCTGTGGATTTACAGCTTTGGCAAAGGATTAGACTTAATGACCCTGGAGGTTCCTTCTAACTCTACAGCTTTACATTTCTATGATTCTCCAAATAATACTGTAGATGGGCCATTTTCCTTTTACTTATAAAATAGATGAGAAGCTAAGACATTTGGAATCTTTTCAAGGGCTTCATGGCAATGTTCTGTCTTATTGATTAAACCCAGAGGCTTAATCAATATATAGTGGTGGGGATTAATTTGAAGGACTTTAACCTATTTGCTTTAACACAGTGAATTAGAATCCATGCTCTTTATTGAGAGATGAAACACTTTGTTTTCCTTGTCATAGCAGAGAAAATACATTCAGTCATTAAATGCCAAAGGGGAAAATAATCTGCAATATCACTGGCTTTTAAATATTTGTCAATGAAGTGCCTTTCTATTAGATGGTTACTCAAACATTGATGGTTTCTTAATAAAGTGTTTGAAAACTAGTGTGCACAAGAAATGGACAGTTGCTACTAATCCAGGAAGTTTTACCACTTGCATTGTCACCGACTTGTGATGCTGAAGGACACTAAATGGTTGCCTGTGAACCACTTTGGCCCAAGGGGGAAAAGTGGAATGAAAACGAAATGAAAATGAATGAATGAATGAATGAATGATGCAATCTTGCTCCTGGTGTGGCATCAAACTCACAGGTCAGTAATCGGCTCCAAATCACACAGCTTCTGCCATCCTATATATATTCATCTAATTCTGCTTTATGTAGATTTTATACTTATCTCTGTTCTGTGAGAAGTTGCGACAACCCCCCTTTTTGAAGATGAACGGAGGAACCTATTTGCCAGTGAAAGGGTGAGGTTACCTCCTTGAGGTATAAGCCACCAGTGGAGGTAAGTGAGGTTTACTGTGGGACCAGAGAGGGTCACCCTGGCCACCAAGGTGTGCTCCCTACTTCAGTGGGGCCACTAGCCATGTTCCTTACCAGTAGTTCCGCAGTGGATTGGGGCAGCAATGTGGAGGTGGGAGATGCCCTTGAAGCCACAGGTGTGGTTATGGCAGGACTCCTACTTAATGAGGAGTGGAAAATGGCAAATGCTGGTGCTGTGGACTCGGAGGCATGAAAGGCTCAAGAGCTGCTGCCCAGAGACAGCTGGGAGGTGGTCTAGCAGTGCGACCCAGGCACAATTGAATGAACAGATCTGATGGTGACACCTGTTCATTTAAGTTTCATTTTACAGAACCCAAAAGCTTAATTTATTTTAGATTGATATTAGCAGGTGAGATTTTAAATTAATTAAGTAAATACCAAGGCCAGTATTGTATTTGTTCTGAGCTGCACTCATAATGGCCCATCTCTTGCTCAGTTTCATTTTTCCTGTTGCTTGCTCAAGGTGGAATGCCCTAACTCTCTTTAAAAGCAGAAACCCCATTGTTGTGAACCAGATGATCCCTGCTTTGAGCAACTTTGCACCAGAATTTTAGCAGAGTGTATGGGGGCAGTTATGGGGTGTGGTGCAGTGGACAGAGTGACAGAATAGGACTCAAGATGTCTGGGTTCAAATTCCTGCTCAGCCATGGAACTCACTGGGGGTGTGGAACTGGAAAACCACTCTTTAAACAGCTCACTTACCTTGAATTCCTATTAGGGTCACTGTAGCGTTCACCCTTATTATGTTAAGTAGTCATGCATATTCATGTTGTAGGCTAATGTTGCTGAGAGGCAGAGCTGAGAGATATGTAAAAAGAGGCGGAGTCAGAGAGTGAGTCAGTCAGAGTCAAGAGGGAGATGAGAGTGGAGAGGGAGAGAGTGAGTGGTATTTTGTAGATCTGAGGCGTGATTAGTCAGAAGAGTGAATAGTAACTGTAAGATCAAATAGAAGATTGTTATTGATTATTGAGAAACCTGAAGAAGATACTTATGAATGACAATCAAAACATCTGTAATCAATAAAATTGTTTTATTTAAAAGACAGTAATGTTTGGACCTTCATCTTCATCCTTCCATAAGTAAAGTATGTTGATTTAGTGATCAACTGGTGGCAGCATGTGAAAAGAAGTACAGTGGTGCCTTGCTTAACGATGTTAATCCATTCCAGGAAAATCGCTATTAAGCGAAATCATCGTAAAGCCAAATTAAAAACCCCATTGAAACACACTGAAAACTGTTCAATGCGTTCCATGGGGTAAAAACTCACCGTCCAGCAAAGATCCTCCATACGACAGCCATTTTCGGTGCCTGTATAGCAAGGAATCTGTCCCTAAGCACAATGGGGAGCCATTTTAAGCACCCAGCGGCCATTTTGAAAACCCGACGATCAGCTGTTTTTGATCATCGTAAAGCGAAAATCGGTTCCCGAAGCAGGGAACCGATCATCACTAAGCAAAATCCCCCCATTTAGACCATCGTTTTGTGATCTCAAAAAGATCATCGTAAAGCGGATTTGTCGTAATGCAGGGCAATATTTAAGCGGGGCATTACTGTATTGGTTTGCCTTCATGTGCTATGTGTTTGGAGAGTCAGGCAGGGGCCTCGAGGTGTGAACGCCACTATACATCATTCTGATTTGATGGCACTATACATCATTCTGTTATGCCCATAGGGATGTTACACTCCATGTTTGTCAACAGGATACTGCCTTAAGTTCGTTCTAAAGCAGCCCCTAGGGAGAAAAAAAAAAGAATATTACTATTACTGGCACCATTTCTCCTGGTGACATTCTGTTGTTTACTCCTTTAAACTTGCTCTCTTTGTAGTTTAAGTTGGCTTCTCAACATGGTACTTGGATGATAAATCCCAGAATCCAGTTGTTCACTAGGAATGGCAGGATTCGTAGTACAAAACATTTGTAAAGTCCCAGGATGGAAAATGCTACACTAAAGCATGGGTCTCACAGTCTGTCCAACTAAGTTTTGTTGCTAATCAGCATGTCTTCTGTTTTTCACCACCTACCAGCCCAGCAACATTTACACTGTTCACTTTCTCATCAAATAGTATGACTGGTTTGTCTGGCCTGAGAACATTAATTAAAAAAAAAGATGTCTTTATTTTTGTTGGGGACAGTGATCTGGTGCAACATTGAAATGCAGCAGGAAGTGGCTACGAAAGCTCAGTTTACAAATAAAGACTGAAAATGTTTTTTAATCAGAAATATTTAAATGTCTGGAAGCATATGAAGAGCATTCTCCCCATCCATGTTTTTGGCCACTGCCATGCTGCAGATCACTAAGAGTCAAGGAGTTTAAAGCAAGAGATCCCCCCATTTCACTGCTGCTGTTGCTATGATCAGCTTAACTTCTTCTCCTGGTTTCAGACTCTTCTTGTGCTCTCAGTATTACTTACAGACCCAGCAAAAAAAGAATAACTAAAACTATTCACATTGTAGTTAATATTTAACTAATTAGCATCTAATCAAGTTAAGTCCACACACTAATGATGCTGATTCCTTGTTGGGTTACAAGCTACTGGATTGAAAGCTAATTAGTTTTAAAAAGTTTATTTTCAAGCTCTAAGTACATGAAGAGGGAACATGAAGAATATTCTTTCCTTTAAGCCATATATTTACTCTCAGAGCTGGCTGGATAGCTCAATGAATTTGATACCAGGCTGCAGAACCAGAGGTTGAGAATTTGATTCCCCACTGTGTCTCTTGGGAGGATAGCCAGCCTTTGAAGCCTTGGGCAAGCTGCCCTTTTCCAGAAAACCTCCAGGAGAAGGGACTGGAAAACCACTTCTGAGTATTTTATATCCAGCAAATCCTGGCAAAGGTCACCACAAGTTGGAATCAACTTGATGGCACATAATCATTGTCAGATATCTCAGCATCTCATATTGCCACCTCTAAATCCGATTACAGGTAGGCACATCAGTTTGTTGTTCAAAATCGCAGTCTGTTTGGAAGTGCTACCACAAAAGTATTACAGGAAGGCTCAGCACCTCAAACTGTCATTCTTCTTCTTCTCTTATTATTCCTTTCCTGCCCTTTCCACAAGCAGATTGGCAACACATTATAGAAACAAAGTGAGAAAAATCAGGAATATAAAAAACCAAAAAATACAGTCTAACAACTGGCCAAGAAAACTAGCCTTGAAGCCACCCCTGCATGTCAAATGTTGGGATTTCAACCATAATAACAAAAATCTGTCATACAGCCCACAGAAATAATTAAAAATAAAAAAAATTATGCTTGGTTGTTTACAATGGATAATGCTGAAATTGTATGCCTGACCATAAAATTGAAGATGAAAATGCAATGTTTTATTGATATCTAGGTTTATATTCAGGAAAGGAAACAAAATTACAGTCACATAGGTTTGGTCATAGCTCAGTAACTTATGCAAATTAGCAATACAGAACCACAAAGAATGATTATTAATATTCATTGCCTTTCTCCATGTTTGAAAGACTACCAGGTCATTTTGTAAATGGAGAAGCATAAAGTTGGCCAAATTATCATTTTATCCTACAAAACATTTCCTAAACCATTGCTGCTAGAATGAACTTGGAGACCTAGTCGGTATCTGACTGTCTAGTTAGCATTCAAGAATAAACAATGTGTTTGATGATCAGCAATTAAAAGCAATGCACATATTTGTTAGCATCTCTACAAAAAATAAAACTTCTATATTTCCTTTATTTGCACAAATGGGATACTGTAGAATTAAATTTCAAAAGGAAAGCAAGTAAATTAAGTAAATACTATACTATGTATGATATATGTCTATACTGTATACTTAAGTGTTGTAATTTGTAACTTTTACTGCTCAGCTGGAGAAATTTAACCAAAATTCAAAACTCTCTCTGTGCTCTGACTCCTGTCCTCTGAAGATGCTGGGCACAGAGACTGGTGAAACGTTTGGAAGAAAAACCTTAAGAACACGGCCAAACAGCCTGGAAGACCCACAACAACCAAAAAGATTTTCTCATGCTGACCTGAAGGACAACAAAAGAGAGGCTCATCCTAGTGTCTCTAGTAGAGACTTTGAAAGCCTTGAGCATTGCAAACACGGTCAGGGTAAGAGTTTGTGCTGTATAGATTACTTCTCAGAAAGTAGAAGCTTCTTTGTCCCCCAAAGGGCTTGTTTCTTATACACATAAGTAAGTACATGCAAATTTTAATATCCTGCTCCAAAAGGTAAAAGAAGAAATTATTTAACAAGAGCTGCAACACAGATAAGGTGACCCCCGGAAGACACTTTATGACCCCCTTGGGAGTCATGAACCCCAGGTTTGGAAACACTGGCTTAATGGGAATACAGTTCAATGGGACACATATAGCTTCAAAGACACAAAGCCAAAAGGAGTAGACAAATTACTCCTCCCCCAAAGTCCTGCAACAGAAATATAAAAGTTCAGGTCATTTTTTGGTTACCAAAACTTCCAAATAATTATATATCAGCTTCTCTAATTGCATAGCACATGTACTATTTTTAATGAGGGAAAACTGTAGTCCCTGAGAGGAATTCTTCTTAAGACAATCAAATGGAGATACAGTTAAACAGCTAAGAATGATCTGAGCTTGTTGCTTATACAATGGCCTGGGCTTATTGCTAAAATGTTAAGTAATCTAGGAAGAAACACAGAAGATAACTAAGATGGGGTAGGTCTGACACAACCCTCAAAATGGCACAATACTGTCTATGACTAAGTGTAGCCGTCTGTGAAGATCAGGTATGAAAGGAAGTAACAAAAGCTCAGTTTATGAAACATTTGTATGGTCATTAAATGTTTGAAGACCAGATCAGAATTCTGATTCCTGCTCTTGACCTCCTGCTGTTCATCTAATTTTGCGTACAGTGTCTACATACAATACTAGTGGGCTTTGTGCACAAGGACACGTGAATGGAGGTGAAGTGAGATTTATCAGGAAATTATCATAGTTCAGTAGACAGAAAACTAAGCTGAGTTCTCGACTGTCTAATGTCAAATCCCATTTCTACCATTAATATGTGTAGTTTAGTCCAACAGGGCTCTTTTGAATGGAGTGTGTAGCTTTGGAACAAACTGTGAAGCTCTAGTGGCTTAATAATGGTGGCTAGTATAACTGGGTTCTGTTGCTACTCCTGCATATACATTGCCCTGCCTAGGCTTGGCTTTTGGATCCTCTGTATAATCTATGATATATATCAATAGTCCCTAACTCCCGGTCCCAGTCCGTGTCCTTGGCAGGACTGGACCGCGGAGATAGATCTCCCACACTCCGCCCATGCATGCCCACCTGCATGCGCGGGTGCCCAGCCGACTCGCATGTGCACAAGAATGTGCCACAACCTGCTCATCTGTGAGCACATCCTGTTCATCCGTGCATGCATGCAAGTGCCCCCTGCCCACCCACGAGCATGCCCTGCCCCCCTATGCACAGACCCCATCCTGTCAACCAGTCTGCAGCTTGGAAAAGGTTGGGGACCACTGATATACATTACACATAGTAAGTAAGCTTTGTGTCTAGCACTCAAAGGGCATTTATTCTATTGTATATTCTATGAACATAACAAAAAGGCTGTAATGTAGATGTTCTCCAACTCCTCAGTCAAGTATTGTCTTCCTTTTACTGTAAGATGCTCTCTCCATATTCAGAGAATAGATTTTTCTCTAGCCCTATTACCTGACATCCCTTTTAAGTAAATAATTTAAATTTTAAAAATCATTTAAAAATTTAAATAATAAAAAAAATCTGATTTTTAAAATTTAAATCACAATTTAAATCACAATTTAGAGATGGGCTGGTTTGGCTGTTGGGCACGGTTTGGCAGTTCAGGAGGAAGCAGGGCTGGGGAGCTGGGCCGCCGCTTCTGAGGCTTGGGGGCACCTGCCAGAGGAGGCAGGGCAAGAGAGGCCAGGGCACCTGTGGAACAGCGGTGCAGCCAAACAGCTGAACCGCACTGAACTGCCAAACTGCGGTTCATGCCCATCTTTCATCATGATTTCAATCAATTTAAATCAAATCCACTCTGCCGGAGACTGAAATTGCGATCCATGTTTTACCTCCTAACCTATGGGTCCCAGTTAAGGAGAGTTGTGCACATATCACATGCGGATTTGGAAGTGAAGCAAATGATGGATTTGTGCTCATATGAACATTTGTATACCGTCAGTGGTAAGGATGCATTCTACCCCCACATTATTGCTGTGACAAGGGTGCATATTCTGATAGACATTCAAAATTGCTTGTCCCTTTGCACTTGTAAAATGTATTGTATGAGATCTATGTTGTTTTGATTTTCTGTCGCATATTTTTCTACAATAAGAAAAAAAGAGAAAACCTTTATGTATCTTCTTGCAAAGTAGGGTTATCCCAATCCTACATTATTTAGTAATTATTTTCAAGTAATGAGAGAATATTATTGTGAAACATTTGCAGCTGGGCTGCTATTAGTTCAACCATTGTTCCATGATTTAGATTCAGGGATCTGCTGCTTTGAGCCACCCTTGTTTTTGTGCAGGCATGACAAATGGTTTTATTCTATTCTGCTGCATACGCTGAAAAGGCCCATTTACTCCCAGTGATTTACAGTGCTCTAATCACATGAACAGATCAGTACGAGAGACATTTCAAATGTTAGTGGGCTAAAAAGAAACTTGGCATTAAAAATGAATTCAAATAATTCAGAATTCCAGCTGGCAAATATGTGGGAAAAGAAGGTAACAAAGTTGAAACCAATTGTTACTTATCTCTTCTGGAAGACTAAATTACACATATTATGTTTATTCAGTGCTGATTAAGTAGGTATTAATATTAAAGAGAGAGGTGCATCATTATACTTTGTCCTATTTGTATTCTTCTACTCCAGCAAAGGGTCCATTAAAAACTGACAGCATTTCATACTATTTTCTCTTCCAGTTTCTTGTGGAGTTATTACAATGAAATACATTGGGGTGTATTTTGGTTTTTTAAAGAAAGCAAATTAATGGATATATTATATATACAGATTTTTTTTCTAGTGCATCTGTGATCAACACCTATAAGTGATGATATAAAGCAACAGTGTGCTATCTAAAGCAGGGGGTCCCCAACCACTGGGCTGTGGACTGGTATTGATCTGTGGTCTTGGAAGGACTGGGCCGCTTGGACAGATGAGTGGCAAGCAGAAGGTGAGCAGCAAGCGAAGCTCCACCTTCTGACAGCGTGCTCCTATTAGGTTCTAATGCTGCAGCTGATCTGACAGGAGGTGGAGCTTTGCTCCCCTCTCCCCTCCTGCTGCTGCTAGATCAGCTGTCCCTGTGGCATTAGAATCCCATAGGAGCCTGCACTCCCATTAGGTTCTAAGCTACTGATCTAACAGGAGGTGGAGCTTCAATTGCAGCTCACCTGCTGCTCCTGCTCACCATTTCCTTTATGTGCTCAATTCAAAGTTATCCTCCAACAACCTACTGCATAACAAGTACCCCACCCCCCACACCGGTCCTTGGGAAAATGGTCTTCAACTAAACCGGTCCCTGGTGTCAAAAAAGGTTGGGGACCACTGAATTCTAAAGCACCTGAGTTTTCAGATCTCTGTGAGAAAAATAGACTTTCATGACATTTTGAGGTAAGGTTTGGGGTGGTCTGATGTTGAAAAACAGGCTAGGTGGCATACATGAAAATCACTTTGGGGCCCTGAGATTTCAATGAGCTGATTTTGGGAATTAACATGGTTTGAACGATGTCATAATTTTCTCTGTCTCTCACTCTTCTGTGTAGATCAATGGTTCCCAACCTTGGGTCCCCAGATGTTCTTGGATTAAAACTTCTAGAAGTCTTCTCCAGTAGCTGTGCTAGCCAGAATTTCTGGGAGTTATAGTCCAAGAACATCTGGGGACCCAAGATTGGGAACCACTGGTGTAGATGAATACATTTTGAGTTCCTCTGATCTAATTTAGCTCCGCGGATATTTCTTTCCTATAGATAACAGAAAGATTATGACTGCTCTTCCTATCTCCATTAGCCATGCATGATTTATTTTGGCTGTTTCCATGGATCTGCAGTGGTATAGCATTATATTTTCATATTTCTTTGGAAAACACTAAGAAAGTTAGTTTAATTTACCATCTAGGAAATGCTTTTAGAAGGTAATAACCATGTTCTTTCTGCCAGTAGATGAGAGGGTTCCATGCAATGCAGGATAATAGCTGCATTATAATCCTACATTGCATTAATATTAATAATTATTAATGTTATACAATATGTGCAATGCCATTTCTGTGGCTAACAACAAAGCAAATATTCAAACCTGATCGCAAGAGATTTGATAGATAAGAGGTCCAGAAAGACTACATTTTCATGAATTTCTGCTCTGCAGTTTCAGAGTGGTACGTAATTTTCCTGCCAGCTTGTTCAAATCTATTTTCAGCTCCTGTACATCTAACTTGTTTTGACTACAACACAAATTATTTCAGGGCACAAATGTGTACTGTTAGACTTTACAACCTGCAGTTATGTCAGTGAGAAAATTAGAGAAGTGCTATTTCAGTTAAAAGCTTGGTTTATTATAAAACATGGTGGGTATTAATACAACACCTGCAATCTAATACCCTCTAGGGTGTCTGATTCTCCCCTCTCCATGTGACAAAAACGACTTTACATTAAAACAAACTTCACTATATTTGGATTTCCAGTGAGTACATCAAGTCTGTATAGCATCACGTAGTGAGTGACTAATCTTTCCATATAGGGTCAGGTCCAGGTTTAGTCATGTTAACTTAGCTCCACTGAAATCAATGGAAAAAATAATTAAAAGTTCCCTGCACTTTATTCATTTCAGAGGAAACAAAATGTTCTCCCTCTCTCTCTAAGCCTGGCCTTCCTCCTGAACAATGGCATTCAGTAAGGCCAGCTCACATATTAGCACCAACTTAATGATTTTATATACAGTATATATATACAGCATAAAGGACTATGCAAAGGTGGCCATGTAAAATAAGCTGCGATTGCACTGATCAGTTTTTCAGTAGAGATGAATCACTGCAGGGTGGAGGTGGGGGAAGGAATCCAGTTCCCTGTTTCCTCTCCTAAACTACTGATTTGCAAGAATGCAGCTTATTTTCCAGGACTGTGCACACAGAATCCCTGGTGCTTAATCAGGCTAGTGAATTATTCACGCATTGCCTGCTTGTGCCAGCAATTTCTTTCTCCCGTTAGGAAAAGAATATGTACTCGGGGGGGGGGATCTTTTTTAGGGGGGTTATATTTCCTAGCTTGATTCAACTGACTCAGAAAGAGGTAGATATTTTCTTTTTTTTAAAATTCTAATAAGAGTAATAATAATCTTAGAACTGCAGAGCTGGAAGGGACACCCCGGTCCAGCCCTTGTCAAGGGGGCACAGTGAGAAACTCCCAACCTCTGGCTCTGCAGGTAGATGACAACCTCTGGCTGTGCCAATATCCAGTGGTTTATGTTTACATAACATCTTTTAATGGAATGAACAAAAAACTTTGTGGCAGTTTGGCAGTAAGGGGGGGCAGGGAGCGAAGCACTGCTGTGACTCCACTTACTGCCACAATGCCACAGTCAAGTTGATGAGGTGGATGAAGAGAAGAGTGGCAACGACAGTGGCTTCTTTCTTCTAGCAGCAGAGGAACTGGTTAAGAAAAGGCTGGCTTCAGGCACATGGCTCAGACGGCAAGTGGAATGTGGTGGCAATTCCATCACCAGAGACAACCATCTTACCCTGATTAATACCTGATCTAGTCCCAGCATCCAGAGCAATGGATTACATTAGGAGGTGTTTCCTGATGGTAAGGCGTGTTCAGCAGTGGCAACAGACTGCTTTGGAAGGTCGGGGAGGGGACAGTCTCTCCTTTATTAGAGGTTTGAAAACAGGAGTTTGGAAGACTATTTGCTAGGGATGATTTCTTGCACTGATTGGGCAAGATGACCGTGAGATTCATTTGAACTCTAGAATTCTATTATTCTATTATTCTATTATTCTATGTTATTTTGTTCCTTCTTGATTTAATGAGTAATATATCTGAAACACAGGAGTGGTCTCTTTGATATGAAAATGTCCCGTCATCTACCATGTAGTATCTTCTTATAACCTGCAACAGTTTAACAAGAATGTGATTGTGATTTTAAAGAATGTGATTGACATAACAATAAATGATAATACATTATTATGTTCTGGTTTTATTAATCATTTCATGCTACTTTCCTCTTTAAGGGCTAAAAAGTGTTCCTCGGCAATTCTGAATAATTTACTGCTTCAACATCTCTATAATTAGCAAATTAATTATTTTGAGCAGTTACATTTTGTTTCAGTAACTTCAGTACAGCTGGCTTATCATTATAAAAAAAGGAAATGACTTGAGATGGTAAATCATAAGCGGCGAATGATACATGAGAGTTAGCTATTGACAGTCCAGTGATACATGACAAAAGACATGACAAAATATGCATACATATAGGCAGAGAGATGTATTGGGAATGGTATGCCATATGCCCACTCCTGTTTCTATCAAACGTGAGCACGAAAAGCCCCCAGGCTGGTTTGTCATGCTGTGGTTCTGTTCTGGAGAGAAAGTGGTGCATAAACAGCTCTCTCCCTTTGAAGTTGAAATTTATATAGATCAAAACAAAATTTCATGGCATTATTTGGAGAAGAGGTTGTGCTCTGGTGAAATAAGGGGCCTTCAGGTTCATAATATCTTGCCGTTTGATGTGCAGGACCTGTTTCTGCAACCTACAGGAAGGTGAACCTCTTTTGTTGTTTAGTCATTAAGTCGTGTCTGACTCTTCGTGACCCCATGGACCAGAGCATGTCAGGCCCCCCTGTCTTCCACTGCCTCCCGGAGTTGGGTCAAACTCATGTTGGTTGCTTTGATGACACTGTCCAACCATCTCATTATCTGTTGTCCCCTTCTCCTCTTGCCCTCACACTTTCCCACCATCAATGGATGAACTCTATATAATTATGCAATTATGAGCCCCTGTTGCTTGTCCCAGCTCCCACCAACCTAGCAGTTTGAAAGCATGCAAAATGCAAAATGCGAGTAGATAAATAGGTACCACCTCGGTGGGTGGGTGGGAAGGTAAAGGCATTCCGTGTCTAGTTGCGCTGGCCCCATGACCACAGAAGATTGTCTTCGGACAAACGCTAGCTCTATGGTTTGGAAATGGAGATGAGCACCGCCCCCTAGAGTCGGACACAACTGGACAAATTGTCACGGGGAACCTTTACCTTTACCTATTTTTATGCAGTAGACCACGAAATACGAATTGCTACCCCAATCCCCCAGAGGAGCAGACTCTCTCCATGCTTTTCTCAGATTGGCATTTAACCTTGGCATTTCAGCAGTAATCAACGCTCAAAGGATTACAGTGAAATGCTTTTGGTGTTGCTATAGTGAGAGTGACAACAGCAATCATTTTGTGTGGACTAGCGCTTCCAGTAATTCATAACAGAGTGTGAAAATTCTGCTGCATGATCAGACTGCTACAAACTTTGGAGAAATGCAAAGGCTCCAGAGTGTACAGTAATACCTTTTTAAAAAGCTGCAGGTTGGCTGCTGGCTGCTGGGAACTGCAAAACTGTAAGGCATCACAAACCTGGCATTACTTGGGTAAGGTAACAGCACCTGTCCCTATAGAGGCTGGATTTCAACATGTGCTAAATTAGGTACTGCACCAGTGCAATTTGTTGACTTTGTCTACATCACAGGGTCCAAAGACTAGCAATCAGGAGAGAGATGGACTGCTGCCCAAGAGGGACAGCTTTGCCTTCGCTTAGTGGTGAACAACTTTGCATGGCCTGGGGGTGGGTGTGCAAATTCTCACTGCAAGCACCTACCATGGATCATTGTATGCCAGGAAATACAAAATGCATATATAAAAAAGATAATTAAAATGTTGAAAATGGCAGTGCCCAAGGTTCCTCCTCTGGTTTGTGGGCTCCTGCCAATTCTTGCTTTTACAGAAGCATCAGAATGGCAAAGCAATGCAACTACTGGCACAAATCAATGCATCAGAAATAACTCAGGTGTGGGTAAATGTCATGTTAGCATTATGCTAATTTCCAAAGGACTCCACTAGATCCCTCACAAACAAATAAGGGCCATACCCAAAAGCACTTTTTTCAATTTTTGCTGTTTATCGACTTTGGTGAGGGTTTAGGAGCAGAAAAGTGGTTCAATACAGCTTGTGGAGCATCTGTTGCCCACTCCCTGTATTAAGCCTGGTAGCATTTCCATTCCACCCCACCCCCACCCCGAATTTACTTTGCATAAGCTTGGAGCTAATTTTGCATTTTGTTAAATTAATTAAACATTGGATAAAATAAAATAAAATTAAATTTAAAATATAGTTTTAACATCTGTGGAACAGGTGCTAATCCACCTTTCCTTTTGCACTCGAAAGGCTTTTGTGAAATAGCACACCAATTTTGGCACATCAGGATAATTTGCAAGAGTGCAATGGTTAGTTAAGAGACCATTGCACTCTTACAAATCTAGAAAAGGGGACACTGACATCTTCCATTCCACAATGATTGTGAGTGTTATAGCACAAAGATGTTCTTTAATACCATTGGCTTATACCCGGAATCTGTCTTATCTTTTTCCTTACAGCATCGTCTGCTCCACTGAAGAGTATTTGTTGATTCTCCCTCTCTCTGCAATCTTATATCCCCTTCCCCCAACAACTTGCCAAGTAGTGAGGAAGTAGTGCCAGAGTTAGGAACATTATTTTTAAAGAAAGAACTTATTGCATTATGCACTATGTCTTAGCAGCCAAGCCATCATTATTGTTCTTGGCTGCTCTACTTGTGTAGGTAATGTGTCCTGTTGCTTGTTACTAGCATATTGGAAAATATCATCCAAGACTCTATGATAGCATCTAGTGGCCAATTCTGATATTGCTCTTGCAAATATTTACAAAAATAAAAAGTTAAAACTAGCACAGAGACACATACTTTTCTTGACATTTAGGACAGCGAAGGAAAGAATGGGAATTGGCAAAAAGAGTCTTTTTATTTTCCAGAAAAACATCTACTTCTGCTTCATTGACTATGCAAAAGCCTTTAAATGTGTGGACCACAGCAAACTATGGCAAGTCCTTAAAGAAATGGGAGTGCATGACCACCTTATCTATCTCCTGAGAAGCCGATACTTGGGACAGGACACAACAGTTAGAACTGGATATGGAACAACTGATTGGTTCAAAATTGGGAAAGGAGTATGACAAGGCTGTATATTGTCCCCCTGCTTATTTAACTTATATGCAGAATACATCATGCGGAAGGCCAGATTGGAGGAATCACAAGCTGGAACTAAGACTGCCAGAAGAAATATCAACAACCTTCGATATGCAGATGATACCACTCTGATGGAAGAAACTGAGGAGGAATTAAAGAATCTCGTAATGAGGGTGAAAGAGGAGAGCTCAAAAAATGGTCTGAAGCTCAACATAAAAAAGAAAAAAGAACAAAAGAACAAAAGAACAAAAACCTAAGATCATGGCCACTGGTCCCATCACCTCCTGGCAAATAGAAGGGGAAGAGATGGAGGCAGTGACAGATTTTACTTTCTTGGGCTCCATTATCACTGCAGATGGTGAAAGCAGCCACGAAATTAAAAGATGCCTGCTTCTTGGGAGGAAAGCGATGACAAATCTTGACAGCACCTTAAAAAGCAGACACATCACCTTGCCAACAAAAGTATGCATACTCAAAAATGTGGTTTTTCCAGTAGTGATGTATGGAAGTGAGAGCTGGACCATAAAGAAGGCTGACCGCCGAAGAATTGATGCTTTTGAATTGTGGTGCTAGAGGAGGCTCTTGAGAGTCCCCTGGACTGCACGGAGAACAAACCTATCCATTCTAAAGGAAATCAACGCTAAGTGCTCACTGGAAGGACAGATCCTGAAGATGAGGCTCCTGAGACTCCCTGGAAAAGATCTTGATGTTGGGAAAGTGCGAAGGCAAGAGGAGAAGGGGACGACAGAGGATGAGATGGTTGGACAGTGTCACCGAAGCTACCAACATGAATTTGACCCAACTCCGGGAGGCAGTGGAAGACAGGAGGGCCTGGCGTGCTCTGGTCCATGTGGTCACAAAGAGTCGGACACGACTAAACGAGTAAACAACAACAACAAGTCTTTCTTCTTTTTTACAAAGAGGAACTGAAGCTCCTACCAATGCCAAAGAAACTAGATCCAACCCAGTTTTAATAATCCTTTGATGTAGTTAGGAAACAAAAATCATTACGAAAGAAGAGAGGTATTAGATAATGTACAGCAGTCCTTTGCACTGTATATTTATCTTCCATGCCTCCATGAATTCTCAGTGATGACATGTTTCAAAAGACTTAAAGCTCCATAAATCTTTCCTAGTTTCCATGTTTCTATATTTAGAGAAGAACTAATAACAAATGTCAGTGAATGTGAAAGATCTGTTTCCATGTTTTTTTAAGTCATGGAACTGAAATACTAATACAGTACTGTATTCATAACAAGGCATCCAAATGTTTCTGAATCATAAGAGGGTGTGTTTACACTCCCATCCACCACTCAGAGGATCTTTACTTTCTGTGTCACAATTCACTGAGTGGATAGTGCATTTGTTTACCCCCACCCCCGGCTAGCAGCAGTGGTCCATCATCTTCTGCTATTTTTGTGTGTGTGTGTGTGTGTGTGTGTGTGTGTGTGTGTGTGTGTGTGTGTGTGTGTGTGTGTGTGTGTGTGTGTGTGTGTGTGTGTGTGTGTGTGTGTGTGTGTGTGTGTGTGTGTGTGTGTAATATTACCTCAGGTGCTGCATGCAACACTACACACTGTGTGTGGCTACCTCTCTTCATACCTTTCATGCCACTCCTCTGTGTGTTCCAACCTCCTTGCCCTGTCTTCCCTCTCCCAACGTAAGGTAAAATTCTGCTGGGTGGTTCGCACTATTTAAAACAGAAAGTTGGGAGAAAGGGATAGGGCAGTGGTTACAAAGGCAAAGAGAAATTGGAGGAGATGGAGACAGATTGTCAGTGGCAAGATGAGATTTGGAGGGCTCGAAAGAAAGAGAGGGAAACTACGTAGCTGTTGTGATGAGCAGGGATGGGAATTTTTTTTATATTTTGGACTACTGTACATAATTCCCCACTGTGGGACTGGGGAATTATGACTGACACACACCTTACAGACACCTAAATGTAGCTTACCTAGAAGGAAAGACCTAGGCTTTGAGGCCAAGCTAGGCCTAGGTCCACTTAACTTCCTGTTCAGAATGAAAGCTCTAAGCTAGCATTGGGGCACGAATAGGAAGCTTGAGTAGAGCTAGGCCCAGATAAGTCTAAAAATTTTAAGTTGAGTCAGATCTATGGATATATAACTTGAAACTGGTGTGACTTTTTAAATGGTTTCCTGTGATTTTGAATCAGGCTATTAATATATATTTCTTATATATGGAGTTAAGTGTTCTGTTACAGATTCATAAACTTTTGTCGTCATTGTCATGTATTATGTATAGTATGGTGGAGAAAACAGAGAGGCGTTTTTATGTATGCCAGTTTTATCAGTCCAATGTACTGATGTTCATGCATGTCTAAACCTGGGAATTATGACTGGAGGCAAGGATAAGAAGAGGAGGTTTAGCTGAAACCTTATGCAGAGGAACACAGGAAAATTAAATACATTGGGTATTATTAACAAGTAAACAAGCACAACATTTCACTCTTAGTGTGATAGGTTTTAAAGTCAATTTTGTTCTTGGCTATTCTAAAATTTATACACAGCTGTCTTGACTTTAAGAAAATTAGAGGGCCAATAGAAGTGATACAAAAGAAATAATAAATAATTGTACATAAATAAATAAACATCCTTATTATTGGCATGTGTTTCTAATGTTACAGAACTGAGCAATGAATTAACTTTTGACACTTCAGTGCTCTGTGATACGCCTTGCCATACCTCTTTCTCCTGGCATTTTAATGTATTACTTTTGTGCTTCAGTGCTGTTAATGCTGTTAACTAAAGTAACTGCCTATAGCACCGGCAGGATTTATTATTCATTCTGACACACTCACCTAATACAGGCATAGATCTCGGCATGGAACTATGCTTGTAACTGGAGAATTGAAGGCAATGCCATCAATCACGTTTACTTGCAATTAAGAAATACATTCTTCTTTTTTTTCTCTACAGTTTCTTTTCTCTCCCCTTCCATCTCACCTGATGCTGTTTCTGTGTTTCCTCTTATATTAAAAGAAAGGTGTAGTTGAATGAGATGAATCATCTGTTCACCATCCTTTCATTTAGCATGCTGTATTTATTGAAACAGCTATGTTCAACAGCAAACTTACCCGTTTTGTACAGCACCTTTGAACGATGTCAGAACTTTGAAAAGTTACTTTTGGGACTAGAACTCCAAAAAGCTCCAAGTCAGTATAGCAAATATGTCTGAGAAGAAAATACTAAACCAGTGATGGCTCATGACTAGGGGAGGGGTAGTTTTGCAGGGTTCTGAACTTTGGTTAAATTCCTCTAGCTGCACAGTAGAAGTGCAGAGATTCACAGAGCAGAATATCTTCAAGTTCCCCAGTTTAGTCCACCTCCTTTTCTCATCAATTGGCCTTAAGGTCTCAATAGCTCACTCTGAGCCATTAGTTGGAGCAAGAATAAAAATCATATGCTTTACTTACAGTTCTGAACAAATCAAACAGCAAACTAACAAAACATGGCTGCTTTTCAGCAAACAAGTCTCAACAGATTCACTGCTTCCAACAGACAAAGGACAGGGAGAAAACTGAGCAGAAAGGCAGGAGCAAATGATTGGTTACTGCTGGATAGATTGACAGTCACCCCAGCCTAGAAATATCCCATCCAGCCACACCTACTAAAGGCAGCATACAAGGTTGCAATAATTCCAAAAGGATATGTTCCCTCTGAAATTTTAGGCTATGTCCCATCCAAATTTGTGAGCCCCTCATGCCCAGATCTTTGTACTGGACCAGCGGTCTGCTTCTTTATAATTCCTAATAATGACAGTGCCAAAAAAACAAAAACAAAAACAAAAAGAAAACCTCAGGGAATTATTTGTGACATACGGAGAGGGGAGGCTGGCTGAGGATGATGGGGATCACAGTCACTGAACAAAATAACTTGCATGCTATGCTGTTAAGATTTTTAATAAGAGGTTTAGTAGAAAACAATATCCTTTTTTCTCAGCATTCAAAATTTGACATTCATGCCATGGTGTTCCCTTAAGATGCATGAGAAAAGATGCAGTTCTTCTAAATCTTTGCTATTCTTATCCTGCTGTGGACATCTATCAAGTACCCCAGGTTTCAAGTGAACACAGAATAGCTGAGCCTGGAAACCTGCCTTGCTGGAACAGATCAACTGTGCAGATGCTTTGTTACAAGTCTTAGCAAGGTCTTTTAAGTCCCATTTAAAATGGACTAGAGATTTGCCAGAAATGACATTCTTAGATCACTGTCTCAGCTAACCTCACAAAGTTAAGAAAGGAGAAAACTCAGGGTATGATCAGGTGGACATTTAGCCCATTGTTTGGTTCACTGTGGGCAACCAGCTGGTTTGCTCCTTTTTCTGGAAATCATGTGACATAATCACTGGAGTAAACCAGCCTGTCCCCAGAGAGTCCCTAACTGCGTATTTCTGGGTCCCTGTCAGAGGCTTCTATTTTTTTGGTGCAGGTTGCTGGAAACAAGCCAAGGCAACTTTCCACTGTCAACTTCCTATATTGTGCGGTGAAGACAGCCACTTCAAGATATTGGCAAATTGAACACTTTGTCTGTTGCACAGAGGTGCAGGGGACGTTGTGGGTTTTTTTTTTTTTTACATTGTATTAGGGCAGCATAGATGTGCTTCATCACTTATTTAAAAAATTAGAAAACTTCCTCCTGGAAGTGGGAGGAGAAACGAGGGAGCAACGAGGGGGACTTTTCCCCCTTTTTCTTTACATGACTTATCTTAAAGGTTGGGCTGTGAACCTGCACACAGTAGAATCCACCTTGGAAGGGCAGCCTTGTATTTCTGAAGATGTGCAGGCATCTTCAGCACAGTCCTGCAAGCCTATCTCTGTGGAGCCATTATACACTGATGTTAATAAATCATGTCCTTGAGATTCCATAGGAGCCAAGGACTGGCCTTTGGGCAGGACAAATTCAATTTTAGCGTTTCGGTAACACGCCTTCCTTATAAAATGGAAATATCTAGGTTGAACAAGGGAGAGAATTTGCTTGGAATGGAAAGAACAGGTGGATTTGCACATGCAACAGTAAGCAGTTGTGCAAATAGTTTGGCTATTGGATTTACGTTGCAGCATTCTGATCCCTGTGCTTTGAGCACACCATACCTTTAACACTGGGGTGAAGGAAGGTCTGTTAATGAAAAATCACCATCTCATCCATGAAATACAATGGGCCAGTTCATTCCCAAGATACACTCATGAATCATCAAAGTGACTTTTCTTCTGCCTTTTCATTCTCCTAGTATAGGTAGTTTTAAGGAACTAAAAGGGGGGAGGAAATAGGTTTTAGATTCTGGAATTAAAACTAAAAGTAAGAAAAAAAATTAAACTGTGGAACTCAAATCTATATGCTCCAAGGAAGCTATTTTGTTAATAAGATAAATGTAAAAAATTACCTTTTTTCTTTTTCTTTTTCTTTTTGCACTACAGTATAACTTCCTGCACACCTGAGCCAGCTTGATCATGTACTGGGGTATTCTGGGAGTTGTAGTCTCTCATTGGTTCATACAGAATTGGTGCCTTCAGCTCATTACACAGAGCATCTCATGATTTAACCAAATCCAACTAGCATTTCTTTAGAGTTGTGGAAATGAGGTTACAATCACTACCTTCAACCCTGTTCTCTACAATTAAGTTCCTCCTCCTCCTCCTCTTATTCCTCCTACAAGGGCAAAATCTTGATGGCATTGTTACACTGTTTAGTGAAAAAAAGCAAAAATCAGAAACTGCATTCACAGCTTCCCTTCCTTCACAAACTGCTTCTCATCTCAGACCCAGAAATTAGGTGCTTGACTCTCTGTAAGAGTCCTACAGAAATTATATAGACTTCTAGGGATATACCCTGTTTCCCCCAAAATAAGCCCTAGCCTGAAAATAAGCCCTAGTATGATTTTTCAGGATGCTCATAATATAAGCCCTACCCCCAAAATAAGCCCTAGTTAAGTGAAACCCTGCCCTCCACCATTGTGCAGCACTGTGCAGCAACCAGACGATGACATGGCTGTAATTGAATAAATATAGATTCAAAAATCACCTGAAAATAAACCCTAATGCATTTTTGGAGCAAAAATTAATATAAGACCATGTCTTATTTTTGGGGAAACACAGTATCACAAGTCTGTGTTTGTCATAGCTGGCATTTATTCCAAAAAAAGGGTTAACTCAAGAATGAAACTGAATAGTCACAAAACCATATCAATATTCATCTGAGTACCAAAGTATGAATTTCTTCACTGGTGCAATTATTCCAGGCAACATCAGCTTGTCTAATTCTACCAGCTTTATTTGTCTACATTGTTTCTATGTTTCATAAGTACAAATTTCTTCAGAGTTGTAACATCCAAGTCTGACAGTTATGTAAAAACTGTAGGCTCAAATACTTAAAAATTCTTCCTTACAACTTATTAAAACTTAAAATTTAAGTTGTAGGCAGATCCTTAAGATACAGGAGCAAAAGCATGCTAAAATATCAAATATAATGTTTTAAGTTACATTCTTAAATACAGGAATTTTATGGCCCATAAAGGCAGAGAATACACCTGTAGAACATGTCAGTTAAAAGTAAAAGCATTATGATTTAAAAAACTTTTTAAAGCCTTTTTGCAAATATATAGAGAAACATCGAAGTTCTTAAACTGAAAAGCATTTCTTAGCCTCCAAGCATATTAAGAACACACATACACAAATATTTGTCGAAAGCCCACCCAGCCTGGCTATTAAAGTCTATTTTAAATCCACTATAATGTTATTTTTAGCTGTTTCATTATCTTTTCTTCCCTTCTAGCGGGACTCTCCGGCCATCATTTCAGCTCCTTCTTAAAAGGATATTTGACTATCTGTTCTCAATTGTTTTCATAACAATTGTTTCCCTTTTCTTCTTACTATAAACATTTTTATCAGCTTACTTTGTTTTTTCTGATAATAAGAAATTACTTTAGGAGCTATCGTAATTTATTTTCTCATAGATTTTACTCTTCCTCCATTTCCTAGGTGAAGAAACACATGTTGACAAACATAAACTCTATTGTGGAAAGTTTATAATCACACGGTGTACATGCCTAATTTCATCAACACACATCCCACTTTCTGATGTGTGAGTAAAAACAGTATTTGATACATGTACAGTATTGTTATTTCTTTACTGTAGTTTGTACTTTCTCTGGCGGTCTGATTTGTATCTGAGAATGTATCGCGTGCGAGCCATTAACTGGCAAAAAGTAAAATTGATGTGCCATTTTCGGTCTTCTTTGATGTCATCCATGTTTAAAAAGAAGCACATAATAGAGAAAAATGGGGGAGAGCTCACTCTGCATTGTGGGCTTCTTGCAGGGAACTGTTGAATGAAACGTAACAGTGGGTTTCAGTGGGAGGAAGGAGCTTACATGAACTAAGGTGACCATTTTCTGCCATTAACCAGTTATCAACATTCTTTTCCCCAGCATTGGCTTGGCCCTCCTCTCTTCCTGTTTGTTTGCTTTGCTTCTGTTGTTTGCTTGCTCTCTCCTTCTTCTTTTCTTACTTCAGCCAAGGCAGACATGTAACTCTCTGCTTCTGGCCTCTGACCATGTGGCTGCATGGTGGACTAAGTCTCCCACATGGCTGAGACTACATTTTTTTAAAAAATAATCACAACTGTAAGTAAAGATACTTTTTTCCTACAAGATGCTTTTAGAGTGGTTTTTTAAAATGCAAACTGCCTATTACTGTCAAGGAGGCGGATGCAGAGAACTTGGGCTACTTCTCTCTTAGACACATATTTTTTCCTCTGCCGTTTCTGCTGTTGCTTTGTTTTTACCTTTTACTCTGCTGACTATGCAAAAAAAAGAAAAAAAAAGAAAAAAAAAAGGAGGAGGTAGGAGGAAATTACTAAATTCCCACAATGGGAACTGAATCTTGAACCTGATCGCCTTTGATGTGATCCAGCAAAGATCTTCTTTATTTATTCATGTAGTTTTAACTCTCTAAAGCAGCTTTGTTCTTTGCCGCTTGATCCCAGTGTTTCCACAGTACAGAGTATTTAGGTCAAGATACTGTCAGGATAACAAATGAAGATTAACATGGGCTAACTGTTATAAAGACACAAGTGTATTATGGTATTCACCGATAAAAAGATAACAATACTGACCTAAAGTTCAGGAGAAATTACATGAACCTAGACTAAGACAAATTTCAGTACGATCCAGTCATGCAGTCTTTGTATGGAAATATTTGTAGTTTTTAGCTGACAAGGTGTTAAGCAATTATTGAGTTGACATTTTCAATTAGCAATACAGGCAAATGAGGCACGTCCCTCTGGCCCAACTAATGTTAGGAGGCTTGCTGATGTTTTGTTTTTCAATGTTTGTATCACCTTGTCAAGCAAATATAAAATAACACAAGGACAAATCACTTTAAGTGTACTCAAGTTACATATGGAGGAAAAGAAAGAATAAAAACTCACATCAAATGTCAGATGCCCCTGGTGAAAGAGCCTTCTCTTTTAATTGAAGGATTCCGAGGTATTGAAAGAGAAAATATATACAGTGTAAAAGGAATTTCCCTCCAGGAAACTGTCTCAGGGCTTCACAAGGTCAGATGCCACATAAAGAGGGTATTACATGAAAGCATTAAGATATAGCAGCGTACAGTTATTTCAGAGAAAAGCCAAGAGCCACATTTTTTTTAGGTGTGGAAACAAATGGATCCATACTTCATTCCCATTCATGCAACATTCTTAAGACCATTCTCAAGTGCAAAAAACTGAATGAATGCCCAGCCATAAGTCTCTCTACTCAATGCGCTATATGATAACAAAGTAGCATGTAAACATAGGTCAAATAGCAGTTTTGCAAATGAAACTAAGCCTCTAATGCACATGTGTCAAACTCAAGGCCCGTGGGCCAAATCTGACCCACCGGGCCATTTCATGTGGCCCTTGCAGTGTTGCCTGCTAAAGTGCAGCATACAATATGCAGGCGCTTCCTTGGTCATCCATAATGCTCTGCAAGGATGCTGGGACTCCGTCCAGCCAGCAGGACTTCTAATCCCAGTATTCCAAGCAGTGAAGAGTCAGAAAGTGCACCTGCAAACAGCACCTTGGGAAATGTAGTCCTCACTATTTAATATGATAAAGAGTAGATACATTTAACCCCTTCATGGATTGCTGCTTTGTCGTGGCGAAGGGGCTTGAGTAACTCAGAGAAGCTATGGGCTATGCCGTGCAGGGACACCCAAGATGGACAGGACATAGTGGAGAGTTCCGACAAAACGCAATCCACCTGGAGTAGGAACTGGCAATGCCACTCCAGTATCTTTGCCAAGAACGCCCCATGATCAGAAACAAAAGGCTAAAAGATATGATGCTGGAAGATGGGCCCCTCAGGTCGGAAGGCGTCCAACATGCTACTGAGGAAGAGCGGAGGAGAAGTACAAGTAGCTCCAGAGCTAATGAAGTGGTTGGGCCAAAGCTGAAAGGACGCTCAGCTGTGGACGTGCCTGGAAGTGAAAGGAAAGTCCGATGCTGCAAAGAAAAATACTGCATAGGAATGTGGAATGTAAGATCTATGAACCTTGGTAAACTGGAGGTGGTCAAACAGGAGATGGCAAGAATAAACATCGACATCCTGGGCATCAGTGAGCTAAAATGGACAGGAATGGGCGAATTCAGCTCAGATTATTATCATATCTACTATTGTGGGCAAGAATCCCATAGAAGGAATGGAGTGGCCCTCGTAGTCAACAAAAGAGTGGGAAAAGCTGTAATGGGATACAATCTCAAAAATGATAGAATGATGTCAATACGAATCCAAGACAGACCTTTCAACATCACAATAATCCAAGTTTATGCACCAAACACCATTGCTGAGGAGACTGAAATTGAACAATTTTATGAAGATTTACAACACCTTCTAGAACTGACACCAAAGAAAGATGTTCTTCTCATTCTAGGGGACTGGAATGCTAAAGTAGGGAGCCAAGAGATAAAAGGAACAACAGGGAAGTTTGGCCTTGGAGTTCAGAACGAAGCAGGACAAAGGCTAATAGAGTTTTGTCAAGAGAACAAGCTGGTCATCACAAGCACTCTTTTCCAACAACACAAGAGGCGACTCTATACATGGAAATCACCAGATGGGCAATATCGAAATCAGATTGATTATATTCTCTGCAGCCAAAGATGGAGAAGCTCTATATAGTCAGCAAAAACAAGACCTGGAGCTGACTGCGGCTCTGATCATCAGCTCCTCATAGCAAAATTCAAGCTTAGACTAAAGAGAGTAGGAAAAACCACTGGGCCACTCAGGTATAATCTAAACCAAATCCCTTATGAATATACAGTGGAAGTAAAGAACAGATTTAAGGAACTAGATTTGGTGGACAGAGTGCCTGAAGAAATTTGGATAGAGGCTCATAACATTGTCCAGGAGGCAGCAACGAAAACCATCCCAAAGAAAAGGAAATGCAAGAACGCAAAGTGGCTGTCCAACGAGGCCTTAGAAATAGCAGAGAGGAGAAGGGAAACAAAATGCAAGGGAGATAGGGAAAGTTACAGAAAAGTGAATGCAGACTTCCAAAGAATAGCAAGGAGAGACAAGAGGACCTTCTTAAATGAACAATATAAAGAAATAGAGGAAAATAACAGAAAAGGAAAAACTAGAGATCTGTTCAGGAAAATTGGAGATATTAGAGGAACATTTTGCGCAAGGATGGACATGATAATGGACAAAAATGGTAGGGACCTAACAGAAGCAAAAGACATCAAGAAGAGGTGGCAAGAATACACAGAGGAATTATATCAGAAAGTTTTGGATATCCCGGACAACCCAGACAATGCAGGTGCTGACCTTGAGCCAGACATCCTGGAGAGTGAAGTCAAGTGGGCCTTAGAAAGCCTGGCTAACAACAAGGCCAGTGGAGGTGATGGCATTCCAGTTGAACTATTTAAAATCTTGAAAGATGATGCTGTTAAGGTGCTACATGCAATATGCTAGCAAGTTTGGAAAACCCAACAGTGGCCAGAGGATTGGAAAAGATCAGTCTACATCCCAATCCCAAAGAAAGGCAGTGCCAAAGAATGCTCCAACTACCGCACAATTGCACTCATTTCACACGCTAGCAAGGTTATGCTCAAAATCATCCAAGGTAGGCTTCAGCAGTATGTGGACCGAGAACTCCCAGAAGTGCAAGCTGGATTCTGAAGAGGCAGAGGAACTAGTGACCAAATTGCTAACTTGCACTGGATTATGGAGAAAGCCAGAGAGTTCCAGAAAAACATCTACTTCTGCCTCATTGACTATGCAAAAGCCTTTGACTGTGTGGACCACAGCAAACTATGGCAAGTCCTTAAGGAAATGGGAGTGCCTGACCACCTTATCCATCTCCTGAGAAACCTATATGTGGGACAGGAAGCAACAGTTAGAACTGGATATGGAACAACTGATTGGTTCAAAATTGGGAAAGGAGTACGACAAGGCTGTATATTGTCCCCCAGCTTATTTAACTTATATGCAGAATACATCATGCGGAAGGCTGGACTGGAGGAATCCCAAGCCGGAATTAAGATTGCTGGAAGAAATATCAACAACCTCCGATATGCAGATGATACCACTCTGATGGCAGAAAGTGAGGAGGAATTAAAGAACCTTGTAATGAGAGTGAAAGAGGAGAGTGCAAAAATGGTCTGAAACTCAACATCAAAAAAACTAAGATCATGGCCACTGGTCCCATCACCTCCTGGGAAATAGAAGGGGAAGATATGGAGGCAGTGACAAATTTTATTTTCCTGGGCTCCATGATCACTGCAGATGGAGACAGCAGCCACGAAATTAAAAGACGCCTGCTTCTTGGGAGGAAAGCGATGACAAATCTTGACAGCATCTTAAAAAGCAGAGACATCACTGTGACAAACCCAGACCTACCGGGATATGTCACACAGTTACACTAAGCTGCCACCAACCATTCCCTATAAGAAGTCACACAGACCAGGGATGGATTTTTAAACAATAAAAAGAATAAGGTTTATTTTAAATACACACAGGGAAAAATAAACAATCAGGTGAATAGATAAAGTAACGTGGCTTAGATTCACTCAGACATACATACAGTTTGGTTCACCTAGAACCTTAACTTAAAGCCCAGACCCTGAACCTATCAGTTCTGGCTAACCAACAGACACCTGAACCTATCAGGTTGGTACTCTGACACACAGTAGTACCCTGTCTGACACACAGACTCCCACACCAACTCCTTCTTCCCAGCTGCTGCTTCGTCTGCTTAGCTTCTCCACACACGCATCACTTATTTATACAGTACAGCCCCTCCTCCTGATGTCCCGCCTTCCACTCCCCATAGGATGGAACTTTCCCTCCAAACCCATGACAGACAGGTAACATCAGTGCTGTATGTAACACCTCCCCTCTTTAAAAGTTGTTTTGTAGGGGGAAAGCTAAGGTGCTTTTCACCAAAAAACAACCTGTATAAAATACACAAAACCAGTTATACATACCATATTATACTTACTCATACTTACACTCCAAGTTAACCATAGCAAATATGCATTTAAACATTTTACCATATACATTACATCCATTTACCTTTATTCATACAAACCAAATTCAAAACCAGGTACATTTAACTTTTGTCATCATTATATACACATAGTCCATGTTTCTTTCGCCGTCTTCATTCTTCAGGTCTTCTTGATAAGGCGTCAGCAACACAGTTCACTGACCCTCTGACCACCTTCACTTCAAAGTCATAGTCCTGTAGGTTTAAAGCCCACCTCATAAGTTTGCTATTGTGGGTTTTCATTGTCTTTAACCATTGCAATGGTGAATGGTCAGTACACAGAACAAAATGTCTTCCCCAGATGTAAGGCTTGGCCTTCTGGATCGCGTAGACTATGGCCAAACACTCCTTCTCCACGGTTGCCAAATGTCTCTCACCTTTTTGAAGTTTCCTACTCAGGTAGGACACTGGATGCTGGTCACCATTCTCATCCTCCTGGCACAGAACTGCTCCTACCCCACTGTTAGACGCATCGGTGTAGATGATGAACTCCCGGTCGAAGTCTGGAGCACGCAGGACAGGATAGTTGATTAACGCCTCCTTCAACCTCTGGAACGCCGCCTCACAGTCGCTGGTCCACGGGATGCGGTCATCAGCCGTCTTCCTCGTCAGATCGGTCAGCGGAGCCGCAATCTCGCTAAACCTCGGGATGAACTTTCTGTAGTAGCCCACCAACCCAAGAAATGATTTGACTTTTTTCTTGGTGTTGGGTCTAGGCCAATCACGAACAGCTTCTATTTTGGCCTCCAGGGGTTTTATCATTCCTCCCCCTACCATGTGACCCAAGTATTTTATTTCTGGGCTACCCAGCTGACACTTGCTGGCCTTTACTGTTAGCCCTGCTGCACTTAACCTCTGCAGCACTAACTCCAGGTGTATCAGGTGATCTTCCCAGGTATTACTGAAGATCCCTATGTCGTCAATGTAGGCCACTGTAAAGTCACTGAGCCCTGCCAAGGTCTGGTCCATCAGCCTTTGGAATGTGGCTGGTGCATTTCTGAGACCAAAGCTCAGGACTCGAAACTCATAGAGACCAAAAGGGCTGCAAAAGGCAGTCTTTTCTTGATCCCTGGGATCAATTCTTAATTGCCAATATCCCTTTACCAGGTCCAATGATGAGATGAACCGACAACCCCCTATGGTTTCAATCAGGTTGTCTAGCCTGGGCATTGGGTAGGCATCAGGAGTGGTTACACGGTTTAATTTCCTGTAATCGACACAAAACCTAATGCTCCCATCAGGCTTGTCCACAAGGACTATCGGAGAGGACCAAGGACTAGAAGAGGGGACGATTATGTTCTCCCTCAGCATTTCGTCCAGCTCCTTCCGCACCTTGTCCCTATAGGGTCCCGTTACTCGGTATGGGGATACTGCCTGCGGGGGTGCATCCCCTGTGTGGATCCGATGCATCACTCCCTTCACTATCCCCGGCTTGTTGGAAAACACCTGTTGATATTTACTAAGCAGCATTTTTAGTTCTTGCTGCTGGTCTTGGGTGAGTGCAGGACTGATCTTTACCTCCTCTGGGTTGTATTTTACTTCCCCTCTACCCTCCCAGAAGGGTAATTCAGCTTCCTCACTCTCAGCTGCTTTTATCGCGAATAAAACCCTCTGTTCCCCTCTGTAGTAGGGTTTTAGGGCATTCACATGAACCACCCTCCTTGCTTGGTTCTCCTCCTGCTCTATTAGGTAGTTCAGGTCTGACATCTTGGAAATGACCCTATATGGTCCTGCCCATTTGAGCTGCAGTTTATTCTCTCTGCAGGGCCTAAGCCAAAGCACTTCCTCCCCTGGGTCAAAGTGCCTCTCTCTAGCTTTGTGGTCATACCATGTTTTCTGTCTGACCTTCTGAGCTTGCAGGTTTTCTGCTGCCAGCTCTAGATTTCTCCTTAGGTCATTCATCAAGGTGTCTATGTATGTCACAACGTCTTGTGGGTCATCCTGGGTGATCTGCTCCCAATTTTGTTTGATCAAATCAAGGGGCTCTTTCACCCCTAAGTGTGCAGCAAACATGTCAGAGTGACCCCTTTGTAAGATCATGGGGCGATACTTTTCAGGTACCACCAGCTGACTTCTGATCCCATCTCCCCCTTTTGAGATATTCCTCAGGGTTTCTCTATATAAAATCCCCTTTTTCTCCAGAAATCTCACTGGGGTTTCAGGTGTTAGCTGGACGTCAGTCACCTGTTCAAAACACTTTTGGAGAGTGGCGTCTGCCTTTTGCTCCTGTCCAAATCTGCTGTCTGTGGTTAAGGTTTCCACCACAGCTTCTGAACTCCCCTCTGCTTCCGTCTCTGGCTCATCATTACCCCCCTGAACTGTCCCTGTGGTGGCTTGTGAGCGTGTAATCACTAGCACCCGTTTCACATGTTCAGCCAGGTCATTTCCCACGAGCACGGCTGCTGGCAGAGTAGATGAAATCGCTAGCCGCCAAACGCCCCTCCAGCCTTGAAAATTGACAGGTACCTCTGCTACTGGCAGAGAGATTACCTGCCCCTCAATCCCTGCCACCTTCATGGTCTCATTTGGGATTATAAACTCCCTAGGGATGATATCTGGATGGCACAGGGTTACCTGGGAACAAGTGTCCCGCAGCCCCCTATACTGACGGTCAAGTATTCCTACGTCCACCCCTGCTGTCTCAAATAACTGAGAATCTGTTTTTATCAGCAAGCAGCGCTTTACCTCCACAAGAGGACCATTTTCCTCAGCCTGCTCAGCATAGGTAGCTGTTCCAGACTGAGTAGCCATGGCAACAGGCTCCCTCTGTGACACTGAGCCTTGCTCTTTCTGGACACAGAACACAGCTTTTGGCTTGGTCCCACTAGAATTCTGAGGCACCATTCCTTTTAGCTGCTTTAATTTCTCACACTCTGAGATTAGATGACCCTTTCCCTGACAGAAATAACATTTTCTGGTGTATTTTGATTCTCTCTCATCTTGTTTTGGTTTTCCCTCCAAAATCTGAGGTCTTAGTTTCATGTCTGAGGGCTTCCCTTCACCATGGGCCCCTCCCCCTTGCTGGCTTTTCCCTGGTCCCTGAGAGTACTTGCTGTAGGTTTCTTTGGGTTTACCCACAGATTTCCCCTCACCCAAGGGCTTTCTTATTTGGGAGATAAAATCTGCGATCTCTGCGGCTGCTGCCACAGATTTCGGTTTCCTTTCCCTCACCTGGAATTTCAATTCCCCATGCAGGACTGAATAGAACTGTTCCAGGGCTATCAAGTCTTTAAGCTGTTCATAGGTCTCTGTTCCCTCCTGCGATAGCCATTTCTCAAGCAGCCTCACCAATTGGGCCCCCACTTGGGTAAAAGTCTGTTCTGGCTTTTTTGTGAGGGACCTGAATCTTTGTCTCAGCTGCTCTGCATTTATCCCATGTCTGGCAAACACCAGTTTTTTAAACTCTGCAAAATCTTTCATCAGTTCCTCAGGCATCTCGGCATAAACCTCAGCCAGGCTACCACTGATTAAAGATCGCATGATGGTCATCTTCTCAGTTTCCCTCACTGAGAAGTCCACAAACGCTCTTTCCACTAAGGAAAAGAACACCTCAGGACAATCTCCCTTGTGGTACACAGGGAATTTCTTCAGGTCAGCCTTAGACAGTTGGCCTCCCTCAGAATCCCTATTGTTATTATTATTCTGGTTCATCATTTCCAGTTTTCTTAATTCATACGCCATCCTTTCTTTTTCCAGAGCAATTTTCTCTCTCTCCCTCTCCATTTCCATTCTCTCTCTCTCTATTTCAAATTGCCTCTGCCTTTCCCTTTCCCTTTCCTCCACTTCAAATTGCCTCATCCTCAGTTCATGCTGTTGGGCTATGAGCAATTTTCTAAGTTCTGGGTCTTGCTCTCCTGTGCTGTCACCTTGCACTGAGCCAAATTCCTCCTCAGAACCTTGGTCAATCTGGGGGTCTTTCACTTCACTCATGTCTGCTACCTGGCTTCGAGTCAAGGGCATAATCCCCCCTCAGAACAGGCTGCTTTAAAAAGTCAAGCCTCAGAATAAAACGACCACTTTTTTCCTTCTTGCCTCAGAACCAGCTCTCCCTAGAGATTGCTGCTGTTCTTCAGCACTAAACTTGCAACAGTATCGAGTCAGAGCCTACCCCCCTCTGCTGGGCCTCTCAGCTGGCAAGCTAGCTCGCTGTTGCTACGCAGTTTTGCCTCAGCTTTTTCCCGCCAAAACTAGGCTGCCTCAGAGCACCTTAATCTAAGTCTCCCCAGTTGGCACGTTCTTCTACTAGCGCACCTCCCCGTGAGGTACACCTAGAAGATTACCTACGCGCCTCAGATGGTCCCTGACTAGACCCCCCTTGCTCTGGGCACACTTGCCAAGGCTTTGCTGGACCGCTGGACAACTGGACCAGTCGTATCCCACCCGCTGGACACCAATCAATGTGACAAACCCAGACCTACCGGGATATGTCACACAGTTACACTAAGCTGCCACCAACCATTCCCTATAAGAAGTCACACAGACCAGGGATGGATTTTTAAACAATAAAAAGAATAAGGTTTATTTTAAATACACACAGGGAAAAATAAACAATCAGGTGAATAGATAAAGTAACGTGGCTTAGATTCACTCAGACATACATACAGTTTGGTTCACCTAGAACCTTAACTTAAAGCCCAGACCCTGAACCTATCAGTTCTGGCTAACCAACAGACACCTGAACCTATCAGGTTGGTACTCTGACACACAGTAGTACCCTGTCTGACACACAGACTCCCACACCAACTCCTTCTTCCCAGCTGCTGCTTCGTCTGCTTAGCTTCTCCACACACGCATCACTTATTTATACAGTACAGCCCCTCCTCCTGATGTCCCGCCTTCCACTCCCCATAGGATGGAACTTTCCCTCCAAACCCATGACAGACAGGTAACATCAGTGCTGTATGTAAAGCGATGACAAATCTTGACAGCATCTTAAAAAGCAGAGACATCACCTTGCCAACAAAAGTCCGAATAGTCAAAGCTATGGTTTTTCCTGTAGTGATGTATGGAAGTGAGAGCTGGACCATAAAGAAAGCAGACCACCGAAGAATTGATGCCTTTGAATTGTGGTGCTGGAGGAGGCTCTTGAGAATCCCCTGGACTGCAAGGAGAAGAAACCTATCAATTCTGCAGGAAATCAACCCTGAGTGCTCACTGGAAGGACAGATCCTGAAGCTGAGGCTCCAGTACTTTGGCCATCTCATGAGAAGAGAAGACTCCTTGGAAAAAACCTTGATGGTAGGAAAGTGTGACGGCAAGAGGAGAAGGGGACGACCAAGGATGAGATGGCTGGACAGTGTCCGCGAAGCAACCAACATGAATTTGACACAACTCCGGGAGGCAGTGGAAGACAGGAGGGCCTGGCGTGCTCTGGTCCATGGGGTCACGAAGAGTCGGACACGACTAAACGACGACGACAACAACAACAGATACATTTATATAGTCTTACAGATATAACTGGCCCTTTGAGGGCAACCATAATGCCGATGCGGCCCAAGATGAAATTGAATTTGACACCTCTGCTCTAATGTATTTTAATTATTATTATGTAAGCATTTCTTTACTACTTTCAGCCAGTGGCTCCCAGTGGTTCACAACAGCCCCATACAATAAAATCCAAACAATCCAAACAGAAAACCATTAATATGAACCAACAGATTAAAATCATAAGATTAAAAAGGGACAGAGGTCAGGCTGTCAAGAGTCCAGGAGAACAAAAGAGCCTTTGCCTTTGCACATAAAAGATAGAAGCTGGGTGTCAGTGAAGCAGAGTTTTAAAAAAGCTGGTTTTCTAAGTGCACAAATGCCCTGCCAGATATTCCATACTTTTCTAAAAGAAAGCTCTGACACAACACACCCCTTTCACCTTGCATGTACCCTGTATCTAAAAGAATTGATTGTATCTACTGCTTATGACTTATGGTGACCCTAATAGGTTTTTATTATTATTACTGTATTATTTATTGAATTTGTACCCCGCTCATTTAGTCAACTGACTACTCTGGGCGGCTAACAACATATAAGATAGACATTTTTGAGGTATGTGAAATGTACAGTGGTGCCTCGCATAGCCAGGTTAATCCGTTCCGGATTAACCTTAGCTATAGCGAAACATCGCTGTGCGGGAATAAAAAAGCCATAGAAACGCATTGAACTTTGTTCAATGCATTCCTATGGCTTGAAAACTCACCGCTGTGCGAGGCTCGTCCATAGCGCCGCCATTTTCGCGCCCTCGGTAAGCGAGGGCAGGGCGTGAAAATGCGGCGTGGACCTTCCGGCGGCCATTTTGGAACCGCCGATCAGCTGTTCTCCCCGGCTTCGTTATGCGATATTCGCTAAGCGAATCGCTTAGCGAATATCGCAAAGCGAAAAATCGCCATAGGGGCCATCGCTGAGCGAATGCTCCAGCGATGGCCCAGAGCGCCTCGTTAAGCGATTTCATCGCTCAGTGAGGCACTCGTTAAGCGAGGCACCACTGTATATTTAAGGAATTCTTGACCAATGTTACCCCCACCACAATATGAATTTTCATATCTGAGTAAGGATTTGAACTCAGGTTTCTTGAGTCCTGGTCCATCACTATCCACTACACCACACTGGCTCTTTTGCATCTAGCACAAGGCGGGGATCCATTTCTGAATCTGTTTCTCAGTTTCAGTCTACGCCACCAGGTTGTCAGCTGCTGAAAGCATGTTAATGTTCCAGCAATCTACACAAGCAATTAGACTTCCAAATGAAGCCCTTGCTTTCCTCTATTGTCCAATCACAGTACAAAGTCAGCTGATTTAGGAGGTAACAACATCCTTTGCCATGACAAAATGAATTTTCAGCTCTTAGTTCTAACTCCTAATCATGCATTATATATATTGCCTAGTTTGATGTAGCAGTATTTATCTTTTGTGGCTGTTTCATCAAACTTGTGGTGTTAAAACTGATACCTCTCAAACATTGTCTCCAGCCTCTCCCCTACTGTCCATGTTTGTTTGTTTGTTTGTTTGTTTGTTTATTTATTTATTTATTTATTTATTTATTTATTTATTTATTTATTTATTTATTATTTATTTATTTATTTATTTATTTATTTATTTGATTTATACCCCACCCCCCTAGACAGCGTCTACTCGGGGCGGCTTACAAAATCATAAAATATCATAAAATAGCAATTAAAAACCGCACAATCAAATAAACAACATTCATAATAAAAAACCATTTGAACATTAATATAGCATGATCAAGATGGAGAGTCAAAGAAAAGATAGAATTCAAGAATTGACAGGAGGGAAGGCCTGCCTGAAGAGCCAAGTTTTTAAATGGCTCTTCAAAACACCCAGCGAGGGAGCCAGGCGGATCTCTGATGGAAGACTGTTCCATAGTCGAGGGGCCACTGCCGAGAAAGCCCGGTTTCTTGTTCTTTCTTTCCGGGCCTCTCTCGGCGTTAGGCCTCTCAACTGACCCTCCTGGCTATACCAAATAATTCAGGTAGATCTGGGTGGAAGAAGGCGTAAGGTAATCCTTGAATGCTTTTAAATCTTCACAAAGGTTTTGTATGGTCATGCGAGTATGTATTTCTGTTCCAATGGCCTGTCACCAATGAAAAATATGTGCCTAATTCCCTGTGACCCCTGCCATCTCTGCCCCGGAGTGGGGTGGTCAAGTGGGTCCTTTCAGCCATTGACTCCACAGATTCATAATACTAACTTGGTTGTCAGTGGGCCTTACTTGGACAACACAATGGATGACAACTGCAAGTGAGGCACTTCCTTTCCCCTTTCCCTGGAGAACATGGAAGCTCCTTATCGCTTGCTAATTGTCCTCAGGGCTCAGTTACAGTCACTAGTCCTTGGCTATCCAAAGTCTGAAGGTGAGACTGAGTTCACAGCATTGACTGCAACCACTTGATGTCCCTCAGTGAAGGCCAGTAATGTTGGGCTGATGAAGGCTCCTTTGTCCCACCCACTTGTCCTGTTCTCAGAGCAACTGGATTAGTTGCTGGTGGTACCACTTTCACTTCCAGTCCCTCTTTTGGGTTGGTGTGGGCCTCCCTGGTTGTGGCTCAACTGAGTGCCTGGGTCATTTTGAGGGCCCTGTCAAGGAAAAGATGGGCCCTCTCCCTCCACTTTCTCTACCTAGGGCAAAGCTGACCCATTTCCCAGTCTTGGAGGAGTAGGAAACAGTCTTCTCCCTTGGTGGAGAAGATGAGAAGGAGCCTCTTCCAAGCCTCAGACCAGTCCACCAAAGCTGACCTTCATGGAGGCAAAAAATACCCACAGCTCCTTCCACATTTAAGCCTGGCTCCTACCTCAGCCATGGCTTTGACCTCCAGGTGCAGTTCATTTTTTTTTCCTGATTCCCACTTGGGCACTTGCTCCTCACTTCTGTGTCTTTAGGCTGCCCTGCTGCTGGGGTCACCAGGTAGTTTGCCAGGAGGCATGGGGATGAGGTGGATGGCTAATGATTCTTCACATACCACCTTATAAGATTCATTATGAAATTTACACAATCCTGGTTTGGCCTTTATTTCTTTCATTTTGTGTTTTTGGCAGTGGCCAAAAAAAAAAAAAAAAAAAAAGTTGAGAAAGGCTGATTTAGGCAATAAAAAATATTGCCACTTTCTATTATTGTGTATCTGCAATTTGCCTAGCATGGTTGTTTCAGTAAACATGAAAATGACATGATTCTACATTATGTGCTGATTTTCATGGATATAATTCAAGCACCCAGCTGAATAATGTAGGTAATTTAATTAATGTAATATATTCTGCATTGTGTACTAAGAATTATCAGCCTTTACTAAAACGTATTATGTATGTATAACTGAAATAGATGAGCTTAATGAACAAAGAAATTTGCATTTCACCGCCATAGTGTATAATTCTGTTCAGCAGATTTTTATAGAATTAATTTAATGCTAGTTTCTTTGTAGATGAGAAAGCCAATTAATTGGGTTGGGGTGGGGGGGAGAGAAAGCATATTTAATTTCCCTTTTCCACACTGTCTCAGTTTCATAAAAGCAATACATTTAACATAACCTTAAAATCTAAAATTTAAATTCCCTATATTTTACATTGTTTTTTCAGGGAACAATAACTAGGAAGCCTAATCATTAACAGTGAATGGCACAGCGTTCATTGCTGGAACCCTGCTGCTCCAGCAAATCCTAGATGAACAAGATGAAAAATGGGGTGTGAGAGTTGAATTCTCCAGTCAGCCATTATGTTAATGGATAGACTTCATGGAAGATTAATTCATCCTGTTGTAAAATGTGTATGCCCATCAAAGGCTAATATGGAATTAATGTAAGTTCTAGTTAGGTAATTGCCAATTGCAGTTGCATATGTGAGGACAATTGGAATTTTCAGTCTGATATTTCACCTTTAAAAAAAGGGGAAAAAAAGATGGACTGGGAAATCAGGAACACCATCCACAAACACACTTTTGTTTGTAGTTATCATCACAGCTTGTGGTTCAAATAGGGAGGAGGTGATTCACCTGAGATGATGTTTCCTCGCTGCCCACCTGTGCGCTGTCTCTCAGGTCTACTATTTGAAAGACATGGACCTGACTCCTCTTTGCAGACCCCTTGAATCAATAGGAGTTTACATGCATGACTGCGACTCAGCAGTTCATTCAGTAAGTCTACTCTGGCTGGAAACAGCAATAGGACTATAACTTCAAAAGGCACTATGGAATACATTACATTTGTTGTAATAACCTTGCTAGTATATTACAAATCTCCCTAAGGAGCATATGACATTCGGGTAGAGAGTTCCACAGGCCACAAATCTACCACTTTATGCTGAGGCAAGTTCCCAACCTTCAGCTGTGCATAGCATCTGTGTCCAATCACTCTGTGTTGGTGAGCTGACTTTTCTGCTCAGTATTCCTACCTAGGGGACTGGAATGCTAAAGTAGGGAGTCAAGAGATAAAAGGAACAACAGGGAAGTTTGGCCTTGGAGTTCAGAACGAAGCAGGACAAAGGCCAATAGAGTTTTGTCAAGAGAATAAGCTGGTCATCACAAACACTCTTTTCCAACAACACAAGAGGCGACTCTACACATGGACATCACGAGATGGGCAATACCATAATCAGATTGACTATATTCTCTGCAGCCAAAGATGGAGAAGCTCTATACAGTCAGCAAAAACAAGAGCTGGAGCTGATTGTGGCTCTGATCGCTTCTCATAGCAAAATTCAAGCTTAAACTGAAGAGAGTAGGAAAAACTACTGGGCTACTCAGGTATAATCTAAACCAAATCCCTTATGAATACACAGTGGAAGTGAAGAACAGATTTAAGGAACTAGATTTGGTGGACAGAGTGCCTGAAGAACTTTGGATGGAGGCTCGAAACCTTGTACAGGAGGCAGCAACAAAAAACATCCCAAAGAAAAGGAAATGCAAGAAAGCAAAGTGGCTGTCCAATGAGGCCTTACAAATAGCAGAGAAGAGAAGGGAAACAAAATGCAAAGGAGATAAGGAAAGTTACAGAAAATTGAATGCAGACTTCCAAAGAATAGCAAGGAGAGACAAGAGGGCCTTTTTAAATGAACAATGCAAAGAAATAGAGGAAAATAATAGAAAGGGAAAAACCAGAGATATGTTCAGGAAAATCGGAGATATTAAAGGATCATTTTGTGCAAAGATGAACATGATAAAGGACAAAAGTGGTAGGGACCTCACAGAAGCAGAAGACATCAAGAAGAGGTGGCAAGAATACACAGAGGAACTATACCAGAAAGATTTGGATATCCTGGACAACCCAGATAGTGTGGTTGCTGACCTAGAGCCAGACATCCTGGAGAGTGAAGTCAAGTGGGCCTTAGAAAGCCTGGCTAACAACAAGGCCAGTGGAGATGATGGCGTTCCAGTGGAACTATTTAAAATCTTAAAATATGATGCTGTTAAGTGTTTCATTCAATTTGCCAGCAAGTTTGGAAAGCTCAACAGTGGCCAGAGGACTGGAAAAGATTAGTCTACATCCCAATCCCAAAGATGGGCAGTGCCAAAGAATGCTCCAACTACCGTACAATTGCACTCATTTCACAAGCTAGGAAGGTTATGCTCATAATCCTCCAAGGTAGGCTTCAGCAGTATGTGGACCGAGAACTCCCAGAAGTACAAGCTGGATTTCGAAGGGGCAGAGGAACTAGGGACCAAATTGCTAATATGCGCTGGATTATGGAGAAAGCCAGAGAGTTCCAGAAGAACATGTACTTCTGCTTCATTGACTACGCAAAAGCATTTGACTGTGTGGACCACAGCAAACTGTGGCAAGTCCTTAAAGAAATGGGAGTGCCTGACCACCTTATCTATCTCCTGAGAAGCCTATATGTGGGACAGGAAGCAACAATTAGAACTGGATATGGAAACACTGATTGGTTCAAAATTGGGAAAGGAGTATGACAAGGCTGTATATTGTCCCTCTGCTTATTTAACTTATATTCAGAATACATCATGTGAAAGGCCGGACATGAGGAATCCCAAGCCGGAATTAAGATTGCCGGAAGAAATATCAACAACCTCAGATATGCAGAAAGTGAGGAGGAATTAAGGAAGCTTGTAATGAGGGTGAAAGAGAAGAGTGCAAAAAACGGTCTG